>NC_090367.1:737198-817328 GCF_035084215.1 Heptranchias perlo | reverse complement strand
TCCCCTGCGCCTCGCCCCCCCCATTTCCCCCCTGCGCCTCGCCCCCCCCATTTCCCCCCTGCGCCTCGCCCCCCCCATTTCCCCCCTGCGCCTCGCCCCCCCCATTTCCCCCCTGCGCCTCGCCCCCCCCATTTCCCCCCTGCGCCTCGCCCCCCCCATTTCCCCCCTGCGCCTCGCCCCCCCCATTTCCCCCCTGCGCCTCGCCCCCCCCATTTCCCCCCTGCGCCTCGCCCCCCCATTTCCCCCCTGCGCCTCGCCCCCCCATTTCCCCCCTGCGCCTCGCCCCCCCCATTTCCCCCCTGCGCCTCGCCCCCCCCATTTCCCCCCTGCGCCTCGCCCCCCCCATTTCCCCCCTGCGCCTCGCCCCCCCCATTTCCCCCCTGCGCCTCGCCCCCCCCATTTCCCCCCTGCGCCTCGCCCCCCCCCATTTCCCCCCTCCGCCTCGCCCCCCCCATTTCCCCCCTCCGCCTCGCCCCCCCCATTTCCCCCCTCCGCCTCGCCCCCCCCCATTTCCCCCCTCCGCCTCGCCCCCCCCCATTTCCCCCATCCGCCTCGCCCCCCCCCATTTCCCCCCTCCGCCTCGCCCCCCCCATTTCCCCCCTCCGCCTCCCCCCCCCATTTCCCCCCTCCGCCTCGCCCCCCCCCATTTCCCCCCTCCGCCTCGCCCCCCCCCATTTCCCCCCTCCGCCTCGCCCCCCCCCATTCCCCCCCTCCGCCTCGCCCCCCCCCATTCCCCGCCTCGCCCCCCCCAGTCCATCTCATGCAGGTTTGTCTCTTTTTAAATATAATTTTATTTCCCTTTAATTCTCCTTTTTTAATTAAAACTTTCCCCAATAATTTGAATGAAGAAAGACTTACTTTTATACACGGCCTTTCATGATCTCCTGAGGTGCTGTATAAATGCAAGCTTTTCTTCCTTGTTCTCCACACCCTCTGCCTGTCCACGTCCCTGGAACATTTCCCATTCTAATCAGCCTGAAACAGCTGGTGTTTTATTGTACTGTGACCAGGGATCCAGACCAACAGTGAAAATTATAGGTGCTGCCTGATCCACTGAGTCTTTCCGGCTTTTCATGTTTTTATTTCAAATTTACCGCATCGGCAGTATTTTTGTTTTGTGAGAAGTACGAGGATTGTCGTGCGATCTTTCTGAAAAGAAAGACTCCCATTTCTACAGCACCTTTCACAACCTCAGGACGTCCCAAACACTTTACAGCCAATGAAGTACTTTTGAAGTCTCGTCTCTTGTAATGTAGGAAATGCGGCAGCCAATTTGCATACAGCAAGGTCCCACAAACAGCAATGAGATAATGACCAGATCATCTGTGATTTTGTTTGAGGGATTAAATATTGGCCCAGGACACCAGGGAGAACTCCCCTGCTCTTCGAATAATGGCCGTGGGATCCTAGCTGTTGTTTTGTGAGAGATAAAAGGATGTTTTGCATGATCGTTCTGCTGAAACTTTAATCCTTTTGTTTTGTTCTTCTCTCCCCTTTACCCCCCCGCCCCAGTCCTGAACTTTGTGTGTGTGTGGGAGCTTAAACAATGAGTGCAACTTAAGTCAGGTGAGATCTTGTTCTCCCCTGCAGCCCACACCCTGTGTCCCAGCAGGAATCACTGGATTGTGGTTGGGACTGGGAATCCCCGCTGAGCCAGGTTTAACCAGATGCTGAATAGTATTCTGGTTGATGGCAAAATCTCTGGGGAACGGGAGTGGGGGCAAAGAAGGAACACTAGAGGCTGTCCCACCATTCAGTGAAGGAAGCCGCCAAGTCTTTGGCCAAAGGCCGTCCCGAGGAGGAGAGAGTGTTAGAAGTCTAGTGGTGGTAAAGGGTAGGGGCAGGTACCCGTGCGATAAGTGACGTGTAAACCTCCTTTAGTTAATGGCTGTTGTTGGCACGACTTTTATGTGACTATGTTCAGTGCCTCTGAATGAAGTACTTGTGGCAATCGCAGTCGGTCCCTTTGTACACTGGTTCCTGTTGCACAGAATTTGCCCAATTTACAACATGTTCGTCCAATTCTGGCCTCTTGTCCTTCCACTCCACCATTGGCGGCCGTGCCTTCAGCTGTCTAGGCCCTGAGCTCTGGAATTCCCTCCCTAAACCTCTCCCGCTCTCTCTCCTCCTTTAAGATCCTCCTTAAAACCTACGTCTTCAACCAAGCTTTTAGTCACTCCTAATATCTCCTCCTTTGGCTTGGTGTCAGTTTTATGTCTGATTACGCTCCTGTGAAACTCCTTGGGACAATAAAGGCGCTATGTAAATGCAAGTAGTTGTTGAGTGGCAGGTTCAGCAAAGCGAAGGCGATTCAGTTGTGGGTCAGAGAGAGGTCCCTGCAGACAGGTGGTTCTCAAACTCGTGGCCTGAATAATGACCGACCAAACTGTGTGTGGCATATGGCATGTCGGGCGTCAGCCGTACACCTTCACTGCTGGTGTTGGGAATAAAAGCGTCTGAGGTTACCTCCCTCAATCAACAGTATGTTAACCGGCCATCCATCTCATTGCGGGTTGCGGGATCTTGCTACGCACAGAATGATGGTGGGGGCTTCCTACACGAGACTGTGCATTTCAGGTGTTACGACATAAGGCACTGTGTACATACAGCTGTTTGTAATAGTGCAGTTTAGATGGGATGACAAATGTAGCCTGCAAAGGCAGAAGGTGTCTGTCGGTTGGTTCATTGTTAAATTGATCAAAAATGGGTTTTTATTTATCATAGAATCATACACCATAGAAGGGGTCCATCGTGCCTCTGGATAGCTCTTTCAAAAAGTCGGCAATCAGTCCCAATCCCCTGCTCTTTCCCCGTAGCCCTGCAAATTTTAACTTTTCAAGTATTTATCCAATTCCCTTTTGAAAGTTATTATTGAATCTGCTTCCACCGCCCTTTCAGGCAGTGAATTCCAGATCATCACAACTCGCTGCGTAAAAAACATTCTCCTCATTTCCCCCTCTGGTTCTTTCACCAATTATCTTAAATCTGTGTCCTCTGGTTACCGACCCTCCTGCAACTGGAAACAGTTTGTCCTTATTTACTCCATCAAAACCCCTCATAATTTTGAACCCCTCGATTAAATCTCCCCTTAACCTTCTCTGCTCTAAGGAGAACAATCCCAGTTTCTCCACATGACCGAAGTCCCTCTTGCTTGGCACCATTCTGGTAAATCTCCTCTGCACCCTTTCCAAGGCCTTGACATCCTTCCTAAAGTGCGGTGCCCAGAATTGGTCACAATACTCCATTTGAGGCCTAACCAGTGATTTATAAAGGTTTAACATAACATCCTTGCTTTTGTACTCTATGTCTCTATTTGTAAAGCCCAGGATCCCGTATGCTTTTTTAACAGCCTTCTCAACATGTCCTGCCACCTTCAAAGATTTGTATGTGAACCCCCAGGTCTCTCTGTTCCTGCATTCCCTTTAAAATTGTACCATTCTCTTCATTCTTCCAAAATGAATCATCTCACATTTCTCTGTGTTAAATTTGATCTACCATGTGTCTGTCCATTTCACCAGTCTATGTCCTCACTGACTGAAATAGATGGGGAGTGATGACGGGATGAGGTTATATACCAGCATCTGTTTTTTGGAGGTGATTACCTGGAAGAGGAGTTTGTTAATCTCCTTCCACTTGGGTGTAAGTAAAGCTTAACACACAAGCCCGATCCTCACCCCGTTTGTATTGCAGTTCCACTGTGAACAGTGAATGGGTGGTGTGAGTGCCCTGAATTGAGCCCGTTCGGTCACTGCAGGCTGTAACACTGAAGCAGTCACACGTGTGCAGGATTGCAGCTGCTGAAAAGTTGGGAGAAGTTTCCTGCAGCCCAGTAATAATATAAACACATCACAGGCTGAGAGAGGAGCCACCCTGTCCAAGTATCAGCCCTGGCTCAGTGGGCAGCACTCTCGCCTCTGAGTCAGAAGGTCGTGGGTTTGAGCCCCACTCCATAGACTAAAGCCCGTAATCCAGGCCCACACTCTCAGTCCCAGTACTGAGGGAGTGCTGCACTGTCGGAGGTGACGTCTTTTGGATGAGACGTTAAACCGAGGCCCCGTCTGCCCCCTCAAGTGGATGTGGTGGAGGTGCAGTGGGAGGGAACTCCAAGCCGAGGGGGGGGGGGGTACAGTGGCAGAAGGAATGGCCACAGATGGTAGAGTGGAAGGAACTGGTGATGGGGAGCGGAGAAAGCGCAGAAATACAAAGCCAGTGGTCACTGAAGCTAGGTGGAGCGAGGCAAGGTAAATGGGGAGAGGGGAAGGGCTGATGCATAAGATTCACATGAAAGAAAGTGGATGTAGTAATGGAGGAGGTGGCTCTCGGCCCTGCTGCAGCATACATGGGGTGCAAGGTCGATAATTTCAGCTGGGAGGGCGCAGAGGGTCCGAACAGTTGATATACTTACAAAGAAAACGCTTTTGAAAGTGATGGAAAGTACGTGCCTTGAAACCTGTTCTTCCTGATGGGGGGGGTGCCTGGCGCGCATCTAGCTGTCGTTAAACTGACTTGTGACCGTGCTTTCAACACGCAGCATCGGCGAGCAGTACTACAAGGATGCCATCGAGCAGTGCCACAACTACAATGCCAGGCTGTGCGCGGAACGGAGCGTGCGGCTGCCCTTCCTGGACTCGCAGACAGGTGTGGCCCAGAGCAACTGCTACATCTGGATGGAGAAACGCCACAGGGGACCGGGTAAGGACAGCTGAAGTGGGACTAGATTGACATGAGGAGCTGGGCTGGTGGAGCAGCTCCTCTTCCCGAGTTTATTCAATTCAAAACCCTGGCAGATGGAGTTCAATGGGGGGAAGTGCGAGGTCATCCACTTTGGACCTAAGAAAGACAGGTCAGAGTACTTTCTAAATGGCGAGAAGCTGGGGGCTGTGGAGGAGCAGAGAGATTTAGGGGTCCAAGTACAGAAATCACTAAAAGCAGGAGGACAGAAAAAAATCAATTAAAAAGGCTAATGCTGTGTTGCCCTTTATTTCGAGAGGGGAGGGAAGTCATATTACAGCTGCACAGAGCTCTGGTCAGACCCCATCTGGAGAGACTGGGTTCAGTTCTGGGCCCCGCACCTCAGGAAGGAGAGATTGGCCTTGGAGGGGGTGCAGCGCAGATTCACCAGAATGATACCGGGGCTAAAAGGGTTAAATTACGAGGACAGGTTGCACAGACTCCCTCGAGTATAGAAGATTAAGGGGTGATCTAATCGAGGTGTTTGTGATGATTAAATGATTTGATCGGGTAGATAGAGAGAAACTATTTCCTCTGGTGGGGGGAGTCCAGAACAAGGGGGCAGAACCTTAAAATTAGAGCCAGGCCATTCAGGGGTGATGTCAGGAAGCACTTCTTCACACAAAGGGGAGTGGGAATCTGGAACTCTCTCCCCCAAAAAGCTGTTGAGGCTGGGGGTCAATTGAAAATCTCAAAACTGAGATTGATGGATTTTTGTTGGGTGAGGGGGGGATTAAGGGTCACGGAATCATGGCAGGTAAATGGAGTTAAGAAACAGATCAGCAATATTCTCATTGAGTAGCAGAACAGGCTCGAGGGGCTGAACGGCCTTTTCCTGTTCCTAATTCGCTTGTCATGGTGGGATTTGAACTCGCAGCCTTTAGATTGTTGGTCTGGTACTATAACCACCACATTATTGCACCTGGTACATCAGTCGCTACGTGTGGGTGTTTAGATGAACTCAGCGTTCGATTCCCTGCTGTTCGCAAGGCTGGTGGTGCTCAGCCTCTTCCGCTCATTCACCTGGCTAGTCTGCTGCTTTCCTAGCGGTTTAACAGTAAGCGCGTAGGCACAGCACGCGTGCCCACAGATACTTCCCTCACCAGTGGAGAAGTAGCTGCTGTAGTGGAGGGAGTGCTTGCTTGGATTGGGAGGGGCTCTCGAGCGGGCGGGGGGTTTGGAAGGGACCTGGAGTTTGTGTCCCGGTGGGGTCGCATCTGTTCTGGAAGCCGGACTTGCGTCTCAGGGTGGGGCTTGGGGTGGCAGGAACAGTTCCGGGGGTGAGCTAGCTGCATCAGACTGATGCACGTGAAAGTAATGTTGTGACCTGCTGCTGTTATACTGAGCTGGCTGTCGTGCTAAACTGAAACCTTTTGAGCGTCAACAAAGTGTGACCAAAGCCTGCTGAGCAAACGGCGATGAATCCACTTCCTTGTGGTATCTGAAAGGCACACTGATGGTGCGACTCAGCCTATATCCGGCTTGCTGGCTCCGCTGGTCTTTTGCTGCCTGTCACTTTCGTATGTTTTTCCTTCCTAATTTTTGCCCCTTTTCTCCCCCCCCCCCCCCCCCCCCTCTCCTGAGCCCAGGCAACGAGTGGCAGGTTGGTTGGCCTTGTGGGGGGAGGGGGGGGCTTTGCGGTCTGATCCTGACTTCCCCACTTTACATGGTCATTGACTACTGATTGGGTTACGACCTCTGGCTGATTTCCACCACCCCCACCCCCACCCCCACCCCCCAGGCTCAGGGGCACAGAGGCCATTGCAACATTCTGTTTGCTGCTAACCCCGGCATGTGCCATGGATAATCCTGATCTGTGTGGCTTGGCACTGCACCGGACGGTACCTTCACTCGCTGAGCAAGCACGGAACGGTGTATGGTTATGCCCGCCTCCTACTTTCAAGGGTGGGGGAGGGGGATCCCTGCTGTGACTCTTGGTTCTCATTAAATGATTTAAGGAATGTTATTATCTGGTGAGACCACACCTGGAGTACAGTGTACAGTTTTGGTCTCCTTATCTAAGGAGGGATGTACTTGCCTTAGAGGGGGTGCAACGGAGGTTCACTAGATTGATTCCTGGGATGAGAGGGTTGTCCTATGAGGAGAGATTGAGTAGAATGGGCCAATACTGTCTGGAGTTTAGAAGAATGAGAGGTGATCTCATTGAAACATATAAGATTCTGAGGGGGCTTGACAGGGTAGATGCTGAGAGGTTGTTCCCCCTGACTGGAGAGTCTAGAACTAGAGGGCATAGTCTCAGGATAAGGGGTCGGCCATTTATGACTGAAGTGAGGAGGAATTTCTTCACTCAGAAAGTTGTGAATCTTTGGAGTTCTCTCCCCCAGAGGGCTGTGGATTGAGTATATTCAAGACTGAGATCAATGGATTTTTGGACACTAGGGGAATCAAAGGATACGGGGATGGTGCAGGAAAATGGCGTTGAGGGAGTAGGTCAGCCATGATCTTGTTGAATGGCGGAGCAGGCTCGAGGGGCCGTATGGCCTACTCCTTCTCCTATTTCTTATGTTATTCTCGCTGTCCTGCAGGAATGGCCCCGGGGCAACTGTACACCTACCCTGCCCGACGTTGGAGGAAAAAGAGGCGAGCTCACCCGCCGGACGACCCCCACCTCAGCTTTGCAGCGCTCAAACCAGGTACTCGGGACACTGCAATCGGCTTCTCGTCTCTGAGAGAATTGTTAAACGATGTATCCTGAGGAACCCAGTGAGTGTTGAGAGACCCCACTGAATAGTTAATCGGTCTGGCAGAGAGCCACTTGTGGTGGGTGTGGTACATCAGCATTGCACACGCAGCAATTCCCAGATGAGTGGAGTTGCCACAGTAACAAAAACCAACCTACGCCTGTGTTTAAAAAATCATGAGTTTTGAGGCACTCCTTCCAGTTGCCTATAGGCAGGGGCCCACGGCAAAAAAAAACTGCTGCAGTCATCCTTGTGAAAGTGTGCTATTCTTGTCTTCCAACTCTCTGAAGCCTTCTCCTCCTACACCTGTGCAGGCACCTCCTGCATAGCCTAAGGCTCCATCCTTTGGGGCTGTACACCCCCTTCCCCCACCCCCAATCCTGGTGTACTCTGTAACCTGAGCTGTACCTGCCCTGGGACTGTTTGATGGGACAGTGTAGAGGGAGCTTTACTCTGTATCTAACCCTGTACCTGCCCTGGGAGTGTTTGATGGGACAGTGTAGAGGGAGCTTTACTCTGTATCTATCCCGCACTGTGGGAGTGTTTGATGCTGACACTGGGTGCCTGAAATTGAAAGTGGTCCACTCTCCAGCACTCCCCCTTACTTTACTGAGCATTGAATTAAAAAAAAGTAGTTTTTATAAACAGTTCTCCTCAAAAGCCTTGGAGTGTGGACTTCTCGATGTGAGATGTTTTGCCTTTAATCTCTAGATCTGGATTTGGGGTTGAAGAAGGACAGCCTGGTGCCCCCTGATGGGAGCAGCCTGGAAGCATTGCTACGAGGGGAGGCCCTGGATAAGCAGCGAGGATTATCCGACCACAAGGATGATGACAGCCTTAATGACTACCCAGTGAACAACAGCAGGGCACGGAAGGTGCGCAAGTGTCTTGTCCTCATTTCAAAACACTCTTTTGTGAAGTTGATGTTAACCAATACCCTGCTAATGCTCTGAGGGACGAACTGAAGTTCTCTGTGGCGATAATCTTTACTGAAAAGTCGGCATGAAATGGGAGCGTGGTTGAATTTTTCTGTGACGTTGTGGGGCGTGGCTGTGGGTTTGAAGACGTTGAGGTAAAGATCAGCCATGATCTGAAAGAAATATTTGCATTTCTACAGGACCTTACACGACCTCAGTTCGCCCCAAAGCGCTTTACTATCGGTGAAGTATTTTTGAAGTGTAGTCACTGTTATAATGTAGGAAACGCGGCGGCCAATTTGCGCACAGCAAGATTCCACAAACATAAATTTGATGATTGACCAGATCATCTGTTTTAGTGACATTGGTTGAGGGATAAATATTGGCCCCAGTACACCGGAGAGAACTCTCCTGCTTTTCTTCCAGTAGTGACGGTGGGATCTTTTACATCCACCTAAAGAGGGTATATGGGGCCTCAGTTTAACACCTCATCCAAAAGACGGCACCTCCGACAGTGCAGCGCTCCCCCAGTAGTGGCACCGGGAGTGTCAGTGTGGATTATGGGCCCAAGTCTCTGGAGTGGGGGCTTTAATCCACGACCTTCTGTTTCGAGGTGCCGGCTCCCAGTTCAGGTGGATATTAAAGTGCCCAGGGCTCTATTCGAAGAAGAGCAGGGAGTTATCCCAGTGTCTCAGCCAACGTTCCCCCCTCTCAACCAAAACAGAGTACATACATTTTTGAAAATGCGATTAATATTCACTTGCAAAAGTGAAATTAGACTTGGTGGGATATTAAAGGGCATGGGGAGTGAGCGGGAGAGTGGGATTAGACTGGGTGGGATATTAAAGGGTATGGGGAGTGAGCGGGAGAGTGGGATTAGACTGGGTGGGATATTAAAGGGTATGGGGAGTGAGCGGGAGAGTGGGATTAGACTGGGTGGGATATTAAAGGGTACGGGGAGTGAGCGGGAGAGTGGGATTAGACTGGGTGGGATATTAAAGGGTACGGAGAGTGAGGGGGAGAGTGGGATTAGACTGGGTGGGGTATTAAAGGGTACGGAGAGTGAGGGGGAGAGTGGGATTAGACTGGGTGGGATATTAAAGGGTACGGGGAGTGAGCGGGAGAGTGGGATTAGACTGGGTGGGATATTAAAGAGCATGGGGAGTGAGCGGGAGAGTGGGATTAGACTGGGTGGGGTATTAAAGGGCATGAGGAGTGAGCGGGAGAGTGGGATTAGACTGGGTGGGATATTAAAGGGTACGGGGAGTGAGCGGGAGAGTGGGATTTGACTGGGTGGGATATTAAAGGTTATGGGGAGTGAGCAGGAGAGTGGGATTAGACTGGGTGGGATATTAAAGGGTATGGGGAGTGAGGGGGAGAGTGGGATTAGACTGGGTGGGATATTAAAGGGTACGGGGAGTGAGCGGGAGAGTGGGATTTGACTGGGTGGGATATTAAAGGTTATGGGGAGTGAGGGGGGAGAGTGGGATTAGACTGGGTGGGATATCAAAGGGTATGGGGAGTGAGGGGGAGAGTGGGATTAGACTGGGTGGGATATTAAAAGGTACGGGGAGTGAGGGGGAGAGTGGGATTTGACTGGGTGGGATATTAAAGGGTACGGGGAGTGAGCGGGAGAGTGGGATTAGACTGGGTGGGATATTAAAGGGTACGGGGAGTGAGCGCACGTGCGGGATTGGGTGGCTCATGTCACACTGACATAGACTTGTTTGGCGAATGGCCTGTTTCTGTGCTGGAACATTCTGTGAAGGAGCACTGTATGACATTCTTGTTTTTCTTTGCAGCGAATCCTGGATCCCGATGATTTTCTGGATGATCTCGACGATGAAGACTATGAAGAGGATCTCCCAAAGCGCAGGAGCAAAGGCAGGGCGAAGGTAAATTAATATTCTCAGAACGGTGGTGCCCCGCGGTGATGGGAAATAGCCGCGTCACACTGAAGAACCCGCTATCTTCGTTGATCACGATACCATCCAGTGTCGCCCCACCTTGTATTCCCCTCCTGCAACACTTGCAAGGTGCTAACTGTGGCTCAGTGGGTATCTCCCTCGCCTCTAAGTCAGAAGGTCGTGGGTTCGAGTCCCGCTCTGGAGACTTGAGCATATAATCCAGGCTGACACTCCCGGTGCAGTACTGAGGGAGCGCTGCACTGTCGGAGGGGGCAGCACTGAGGGAGCGCTGCACTGTCGGAGGGGGCAGCACTGAGGGAGCGCTGCACTGTCGGAGGGGGCAGCACTGAGGGAGCGCTGCACTGTCGGAGGGTCAGTACTGAGGGAGTGCTGCACTGTCGGAGGGTCAGTACTGAGGGAGCGCCGCACTGTCGGAGGGTCAGTACTGAGGGAGCGCTGCACTGTCGGAGGGGGCAGCACTGAGGGAGCGCTGCACTGTCGGAGGGTCAGTACTGAGGGAGCGCTGCACTGTCGGAGGGGGCAGCACTGAGGGAGCGCAGCACTGAGGGAGCGCTGCACTGTCGGAGGGGGCAGCACTGAGGGAGCGCTGCACTGTCGGAGGGGGCAGCACTGAGGGAGCGCTGCACTGTCGGAGGGGGCAGCACTGAGGGAGCGCAGCACTGAGGGAGCGCTGCACTGTCGGAGGGGGCAGCACTGAGGGAGCGCAGCACTGTCAGAGGGGGCAGCACTGAGGGAGCGCAGCACTGAGGGAGCGCTGCACTGTCGGAGGGGGCAGCACTGAGGGAGCGCAGCACTGTCAGAGGGGGCAGCACTGAGGGAGCGCTGCACTGTCGGAGGGGGCAGCACTGAGGGAGCGCTGCACTGTCGGAGGGGGCAGCACTGAGGGAGCGCTGCACTGTCGGAGGGGGCAGCACTGAGGGAGTACTGACGTTAAACCGAGGCCCCGTCTGCCCCTCTCAGGTGGATGTAAAAGATTCCACGGCCACTATTGGAAGAAGAGCAGGGGGAGTTCTCCCCGGTGTCCTGGGGCGAATATTTATCCCTCAACCAACATCACTAAAAAACAGATGACCTGCTCATTATCACGTTGCTGTTTATGGGATCTTGCTGTGCGCAAATTGGCTGCCGCGTTTCCTACATTACAACAGTGACTACACTTCAAAAAAAAAAGTACTTCATAGGCTCCGAGGTGCTTTGGGACGTCCTGAGGTGGTGAAAGGCGCTGTAGAAATGGGAGTTCTTTTTACTGTCACTGACTCTGGGCTGTGTGCTTTCCTTTGCACATTGAAGGCAGAGCCTTGAGCTGTCTAAACCCATCCAACACTCCTCCTCCTCCTCCTCACCACCTTTAAGAGCTTCCTTTTCGAGAGTGCTTTTGGTCATCTCTCCCTCCGTAGCTAGACGCTGTTTCTTTGCCCCTTTTACTTATTCTCTCTTCCCCCCCCCCCAACGTGCAAAGTGCCTCTGGATATTTTCTGTTTTAGACGCTATATAAATGCGAGTTGTTGTAATGTTTTGGGCCAGAGGTTAATCCGACTGGAACCTGTGATCAGATTTGTCCTTACAACTGTAAGCGAACTGTGCACCACGTAATCACTGCTGGTGTCGAAGGGAATTGGAGGCTCCCTCTGATTGTGCTTATGGCCCTCGCCCCCCCCCCCCTCCCTATCTCTGTAACCTCCTCCAGCTCTACAACCCTCCGAGATCTCTGCGCTCTTCCAATTCCGGCCTCTTGCGCATCCCCGATTTTAATCGTTCCACCATTGGCGGCCGTGCCTTCAGCTGCCTGGGCCCTGAGCTCTCCGCCTCTCTCTCCTCCTTTAAGATGCTCCTTACAACCTACTCCTTTGACCAAGCTTTGGTCACCTGTCCTATGATTACACTCCTGTGAAGCAACTTGGGATCATTAACTACGTTAAATGCGCTATATAAATGCAAGTTGTTCTTCCTGATGATCTGGCTGGACTCACCCCATGACTCAATGCGTTCAGACTTCAGTACATTTACCGTGGTCACCTGTACACCCTTTATAATTTAAAAATTAGAAGTATGAGCAGTTTATAATCTTAGTAAAGCTCGAAAGCCTTCAATTTGACTTTGACAGAATTGCTCAGGATAACTTGTTTTTGTGTATCCGATCAGGGTAAAGGAGTTGGCAGGAGCGCGAGGAAGAAAGCGATGGATGCAGCAGCAATCGAGGATCGGGAAAAACCCTATGCCTGCGACAGTAAGTACCCGCTCTCCGTCCGCCATAACAGCTCCTTTCGCTGTATTCGCCTTTTATTCATTCTCTGTCTTCTGCCGTTACACTTCCACCCGCCCTCCCCCCCCCCCCCCCTTATTCTCCTACCCTCTCTTCCCCCCTCCCTCTCTTCCCCCTTTATTCCTTCCCTCTCCCTTATTTTCCCCTCCCCTTCGAGAAGAATGGAACGAGGAAGGCCGAGTCAGCACTAGGCTGCTTTTTGCATGTGTCCTGACAGTGGCATTGATGGAGTCCTGGGAGCAGATGAGAATTAGAATCCCTGCTCTAACATTTGGGAGCAGTAGAATGGTCTTGATATTCCCACCACTTGTACCTTGATGAGTGGAGAAATTGGGAACATGAATATTTAACACTTGAGCATCACTTGCCCTACCTGGCTCCCGTCGTTGCATGAAAAATACACGGACGTGAGGGGTGGGCAGCGAGCAGTTTACAGTTTGGTCTTTTGTCGATTGCTCACAACACGAAGGTGGTTCCTACACTCTGAATCCTGCACCCTTCATACTGCCGTGAGTGTGATAGCACACCCTGCAACTAATCGTTATGGTAGCACCGTGGGTTATACTGGTAATTCAGTGACCGCGAGTTCAAATCCCACCGCGGGCAGTTTGAGAATTTGAATTCAATTTTGAAATAAAAAGCTGGGACTGGTAAAAGTGACCACGGAGCTGTCGGATTGTCATTAAAAACCCAACTGGTTCACTAATGTCCCTTTGGGCTGTCCTTACCCGATCTGGGCCTATATGTGACGCCAGCCCCACACCAACGTGGATGACCCTTACCTGAAGTGGCCGAGCAAGCCACTCGGTTGTATCAAGCCAGCTACCAGCGGTTCAAGACACGATGGGCCGAGTGGCTGCCTCCTGCACTGTGAGTTTCTGTGATTCTAAGGCCCACCACCACCTTCTCGGGGCAAGTAAAGGTGGGCAGTTAATGCCGGCCTTGCCAGCGATGCCCACGTCCTGAGAAGATAAAGGAAAAATTCACGAGACCAATTGCGATGTTTACCGTGCTCCAAAAGGCAATAAATAACACACTCAGACAGCAGCATTCAGTCTGAATTTCAGCGATTTATTCACAAGTAAGATAATTACACAGAAGCAGAGAGGCACAACAAGCGACTAGTAAAGCAATAATAGACTTACACAATACGCAAACTGTTTCAAAGCAAGAGAAGACAGTCCCACCTCCTTGCAGTTCCTTTCAGCGGCCTTTAACTGAATCCCTGGCAGATTGACCTTGCCTGGAGCTGCTCTTAGCCCCCTCCGCGTGGTTGAGGCAGTGACCCCGGGGGCCTCAGTTTCCGAGGCTGTCTTGCTCCATTTGGTTTCAGCCCCCGACAGCAATCGAAAACCCCACCTTATCCAGGTGGGACGGTTTTAAATGAAACGTGCCTGGCTCCACTTAGCACAAAGCTCCCGTCACTAGCGATGTAAAGCATTCTTCTGCACATACACTTCATACTTACCAGCAATTGAAACTATTCCTATATCTGAAATGGTTTGGAATCTGCACGTAAAATGCCCATTGATCTGCAAGCCACCAGTAACTTGCTCAGCACCTAGTAACAAGCTTCTGCATCCTGGCTAATCTACAGATTGAAGGACCCGACTGCAACTTATAGACACCTGGGCGACGCGTCCATTTTGAAGTTAAGTAGGGAAGGGACAGCCTCCATGTTACCTCTAGTTTCTCAAACACATTTATCCTATAAATCTAGTCATAAATCATCGAGATCTCCCAAATCATCGCTGGTGCCCTGCACATAAGGGAGCTGGATTTTGGTGGGAGGGCGCGTGGATTGGGGAACAGTCCTGCTCCCTGAAACGGTAACCCAAGCTACGCCATTTACTTCCTCACGTTGAGGTTTGAAGGGGCGACAAGTTGTTTTTCAGCATCCCTGCTCCCACGTAGAATCCCAGGGACCAACTTCAAAGCCTTGGCGCAGATGGTCAAAAGAAGAGAAAACGCAGCCTCTGAATAACTTGCAACTCTCCTCTCCTTTTTATAGCCTGTCTGTTTCTATTAACCTGTACAATATCACTGATTACTCATTTAATAACCCATACAATATCAGTAAGGAGCTTGCAATATTATCAGTAATGTCCCATACTGTATCGACGATGGCCCCTATAGTATCAACGATAACCCGTGCAATATCAGTACAGAGCCCATAGAAAATATTGGTGATAATAGCCCATACAATATTAACAATAATAACCCGTTAAATATCGACAGTGATAACCCGTACAATATTGATAACTCATACAATATCAGTGATAACCCATGCAATATTTGCAATACTAACCCATATTATTGGCAATGATAACTTGTACAATATCTGACAACCCATGCAATATTGGCAATAATAACCATTATTACATATATTGGTGATAGTAGCCCGTGCTGAATTGGCAATAATAATCCATGCTGTATCAGTGATGTGTCATACAGTATTGATGATAATAGCCCTTATAAATATTAGTAGTGAACCGTGCTGTATTGGTGATAATTACCTGTACACCATTGGCAACAATGACCCTTGCAGTATTGGCGATAATAACCCATACTAAAGTTCGGGGTTTTATGTCATTTTCCCATTTTATCCGGACCCTTTTATTGCCCACCAAGAGGCTGAGAAACATCCTTTGTTTCGTTTCTTGATGGTACTCTGTGATCAGACCCGCTCGCGTTTGGGCTGCTTACTTGCCTTCTTGCCCTGAAGCTGCTGAGTCTGACCGTTCTACCCTTCCGCGGACAGCGCCCGCCGTCCCCCAGAACTTCCGGCCCCCCCAGAAATGCCTTGGTAAAGTTTCAAACAGTCCCCTGTTGCCTCCGGTGCTGCGTAATCCACGTCGCAGTGTAAACGGGGCGGAGTTCAGAGCTGTGTGGAATCCACAGCACCCAGGTCCCAGGGTATTGGAGAACTGCTTGTACCTATAATATTAGAGGTCGAGTTCGATCACTGCCTGCTCTCCTTCCCCACTCTGTGTACAAAGCTGGAGTAGAATCTCAGTACTACAGTGAGTTGGTTGGCATGATCTGCATGACCCCAAGCACTGAATTATTCTGACCCTCTGGTTCTTTTTCTCTTTTTAAAAAAAAAAATAAATTGCACGTGTTCTTTGAGATCTTTTCACCCTCTTTATCTTCTCTGTTGCAGATAGATGCAAACAAAAGCATAACTCCAAACCTTCTGAAAGAGGTATTCTGGAGCTTCCCGCTGTCCTCTCCCCTGCCTGTGTCTCTGCTTCTGTCTGTGACTTTCTTTGGTTCTGTTTTTTTTGTACGTGTTGCTTCGAGTTGGGGTGGAGGGTGGCGGCGGGAAGGGTTGGGGGGGGGGGAACACGATCTGGTGTGAAAATCATAGCGCTCGCGCGCTCCAGCGAGCCAAACCAGTGAGTGCCTGAGCTTTGCAGACTGGGGAGATTCCAGGTTCAGTCTCATGATGGTCTCAGCCGAGATGGCAGTACAGGGGGAGCATTACAACTTGTCACAGCGTCCCTGAGCTTTGGGGTGGTCGGGGGGATAAGGCGCGGAATAAGACAGGGTTCCTGTTCACAGTCGCTACCCGGTGGCCCCTCCCTGTTGCCAGAAGCGCATGGTGGACAGCGTAACGGTGATGCTGTTCTGTGGTCAAGTGGCCTACTGATACTCAGTCCGGGCTGGCGCGACGTGTGGAGGTAAGGCCGATAACGCGGGGCGGTGTCGATCGTCCAGGAAGTTCTCGAGATTTGCAACTCACCGCCTGTCTTAACCCCCTGAACTTGCTGGCCGATTTGCACGTTAATAACTGCCTGCGTCGTTAACACGTCGTTACTTTTCCAGCAAGATTTTGGCCCAATGAGTTAAGCCAACCCGTGTCCCATTTCCACTCCACTCTCAAAATATACGACAACAAAATAAATGTTGCGCAACATGCATTTTCAGTGCTGGCTGTATCTTTATGCAGTATAATTGCGTGTGTGTGCGCGTTACAAGCTTTTGTGACATAAGCAAGTGTATAATATGGGTATTGTGCTTGGTGTTCATATTATAATGATGTGGAGATGCCGGTGATGGACTGGGGTGGACAAATGTAAGGAATCGCACAACACCAGGTTATAGACCAACAGCTTTATTTGAAATCACAAGCTTTCGGAGCTTACCTCCTTCGTCACCTGACATCACCTGAGGAAGGAGCAAAGCTCCGAAAGCTTGCGATTTCAAATAAAGCTGTTGGACTATAACCTGGTGTTGTGCAACTCCTTACATTCATATAATAAAGTAGGAGAGTCCAAACCTTTGTGTTTGTGGGCTGGTTAGGTACACTACATGGAGCCTCGAGGGGGGAAAGGTACACCGTTTGATCCCTAACTATCTCCAGTTGCTGATACTAACCAACCCAGTGTTCTAACTTAGGGTTTAATCCACCAGTGAACCCACAGCCATCTGACTCAGAGGTGCCTTAACTACTGCTCACCTTTTCCGCCTCCCTCTTGTGACGAACGAACATTCAGCCCTTTTAGCCGAGATGATTTTGCAGTGTTGCGTCGTGGGGGTGCAGCTGTCTGTGTGCTGAGATGCACCTGTTGCGCTTTGTTGGGTATCAGGGTCTCGCGCGTGCCTTCGATATCTGCGACCCATTATCCAGGTCAGCTCTAGGGTGCCCGGGAATCAACCCTTGTTGCATTATTTCAAGCGGCTGAGTTCTCACCCGCTGCTCTTCAATTTAGGAAGGCGGGAGAGCAAACACTTCCTTAGATTCTGGCTTAGGGTATTAACTGCCAAACGGCTTTATTAAATGGTAACGTGGATAAGTGAGCAATAGCAACGGGACACGGTAGAATTTCAGTGGTTACAGGCTTCATAATCCCTCCTCGGGACAGGCATGTGAACTGCAATGTAAACTCGACTGAAGGCATGGTGTCTGAGCATTAGTCTTTATGTGACACTTTAAGCTGATTGTCCATCGAGCCTCTCTGACCCCTCTATTCCTTTCTATTACCAATAAAGGAAATTGACAGGCGGGAAAAGTCCAGCTGGTCCATCAAGCCTGACCCCCCACACACCATGATGGCCGGGCGCATCCAGGACATTGCTACAGGAGTTCCTCAAGGCAGTGTCCTAGGCCCAACCATCTTCAGCTGCTTCATCAATGATCTTCCCTCCACCATAAGGTCAGAAATGGGGACGTTCGCTGATGATTCCATTCGCAACCCCTCAAATAATGAAGCAGTCCGAGTCCGCATGCAGCAAGACCTGGATAACACCCAGGCTTGGGCTCATAAGTGGCAAGTAACATTTGCGCCAGACAAGTGCCAGGCAATGACCATCTCCAACAAGAGAGAATCTAACCACCTCCCCTCGACATTCAACGGCATTACCATCGCCGAATCCCCCACCATCAACATCCTGGGGGTCACCATTGACCAGAAACTTAACTGGACCAGCCATATAAATACTGTGGCTACGAGAGCAGGTCAGAGGCTGGGTATTCTGCGGCGAGTGACTCACCTCCTGACTCCCCAAAGCCTTTCCACCATCTACAAGGCACAAATCAGGAGTGTGATGGAATACTCTCCACTTGCCTGGATGAGTGCAGCTCCAACAACACTCAAGAAGCTCGACACCATCCAAGATAAAGCAGCCCGCTTGATTGGCACCCCATCCACCACCCTAAACATTCACTCCCTTCACCACCGGCGCACTGTGGCTGCAGTGTGTACCATCCACAGGATGCACTGCAGCAACTTGCCAAGGCTTCTTCGACAGCACCTCCCAAACCCGCGACCTCTACCACCGAGAAGGACAAGGTCATCAGGCACATGGGAACAACACCACCTGCACGTTCCCCTCCAAGTCACACCATCCCGACTTGGAAATATATCGCCGTTCCTTCATCGTCGCTGGGTCAAAATCCTGGAACTCCCTTCCTAACAGCACTGTGGGAGAACCTTCACCACACGGACTGCAGCGGTTCAAGAAGGCGGCTCACCACCACCTTCTCAAGGGGCAATTAGGGATGGGCAATAAATGCCGGCCTCGCCAGCGACGCCCACATCCCATGAACAAATAAAAAAAAATCCTGACTAGACACTCCCCACCCGGCAGCCATGTAAACTCCTGGGAGAGGAAAAAAAACAGAGAAAATCCCAAGGGAGCAACTACTCCGGGAAATTCCTCTCTGACCCCCCCCCCCCCCCCCTCGGGCGATTGAAACTGGTCCAGGAGGTCACACGGACCAAGTGTTATCTGTAAAGCCACTAAGAGCAATTCAGTTGAAACAAGTCAGCCTAAAATGCTACTATTGATCGGGGCAATGGAAATTTCAATATGTGTCTCTTAAAATCAGTAGAGCTGCAGATCAAACGTACACGCAATCAAACAAAACCCTCGAGGTGTTTCAAAAGAAAAATGCTGCGGATGCTGGAAATCTGAAGTAAAAACAGAAAATGCTGGAGCAGCTCAACAAGTGAGGCAGCATCTGTGGAGTGAGAAACAGAGTTAACATTTCAGGCCAAAGACCTTTGTTCAGAACACCTCAAGGTGTTTGGAATTGAATGGAATGGTTTGCCCCCTCCTTCAAGTCCCTGACCAGCCATAACACCTTTCTCTGGGCCAAAGGTGCAAGGATGATACCAGAACTGAGAGGTTATAACTTTAAGGACAGTCTTAACAAAGTTGGGGCTCTTTTCTCTAGAAAAGAGGAGGCTGAGGGGGTGACCTGATAGAGGTCTTTAAAATTATGAAGGGGTTCAACAGGGTAGACGTGGAGAAGATGTTTCCACTTGTGGGGGAGACCAGAACTAGGGGTTATAAATATTAGATCACTAATAAATCCAATAGGGAATTCAGGAGAAACTTCTTTACCCAGAGAGTGGTGAGAATGTGGAACTCACTCCCACATGGAGCGGTTGAGGCGAATAGCAGAGATGGATTTAAGGGGAAGCTGGATAAACACATGAGGGAGAAAGGAATAGAAGGATATGCTGATAGGGTGAGATGAAGTAGGGAGGGAGGGGGCTCGTGTGGAGCATAAACACCGGCATGTTGGGCTGATTGGCTGTAAATTCTATGTAATGCACAGTGATTGAACCTGGCTTTAACTGTACATACATCGTGATGGAAAGAAGCCAATGGCACATATATCACCGACAAAAATTCACCAAAGCTGAACATTCAGCCCTGAAGCTCTGTCCTGGTCCAATTCAGCATTTCCTGGGCTTAGTTTTGCTTGTTTTTTCCCCCCTCTCTTCCCTCCTTCCTCTCTTTCCCCCCCCCCCCCCCACCACCACCACCATTTTATTTTGCTGCCTGCTTTGCTCACTAACTGCCATCGTGCAATTCGTAGGCTGAAAATAGCACCTCCTCTGTCCCGATAAATGAATCAGCTGCTTGGTAATCCCGGGCTTTGTGTACCTGTAGCGCAATGGTATACAAACCCTCCCAACTCCGGCTGTATTTAGTTCACCCAGTGTTTAATCACCTGTTTCAATGGATCGACTAGTTTCTTAAATTCTCCTTTCTTCCTCCTCCTTCCCCCCCCCCCCCCCCCCCCCCCCCCCATGATAGTCTGTGGAAAGCGATACAAGAACCGCCCGGGTCTCAGCTACCACTACGCACACTCCCACCTGGCCGATGAGGAAGGCGACGATGAGAAGGACCTGGAGCCGCAGATTCCGATCTCCCACAGAAGAGAGGAGCGTAAGTGTGCGTGGCTGTAATCTTTCTTTTTATTGGTGGCGGGAGGGAGGGGTGCATGTCTAAAGTGAGTCGGTATAAACCAATCGACAATTAATCGTTCAGCTGCTGGAATGCGTGGCCTGAAAGGGCGGTGGAAGCAGATTCAATAATAACTTTCAAAAGGGAATTGGAGAAATACTTGAGGTGAAAAATTTGCAGGGCTCTGGGGAAAGGGCAGGGGAGTGGGACTAATTGGATAGCTCTTCCAAAGAGACGCCACAGGCCGCCTTCTGTGCTGTAAGATTCTATGATTCCACCTGCCGAATGATGAACACTTTAAAGTTGTTTCGGACGCCAAAGGGTTTACTTTGGTCACCTGTGCGTTGAGGTTTGACTTTCGAATCCTATGCATGAGTAGAGAGCCGTGAGTGGTTTTGAGACTTTTACTTTCTCCCCGTGCGGTGGTGCCTGGCACTGGGGAGCAGTTACACTGGGCACCGAGGGCACTCCCGACAGATCGCTCGAGTGGCGTTTCTTTACGTGTGAGCAGTGGGTGCGGCTGGGCTATTTTAATCACGAGGTATCCCAGACAAACCCGGTTGCCCAAAGTCCCACACGCAAGCCCCTTCCATCAGTGGCCATTGAATAACGATCGAACACGAGCTGTTACCCTTCCCATTGGAGGCAATTGTTATGCCCCCTGACCCCTACCACCAACGCCACAAAAGAGATCAGCAAACTCAGCACAGACCAAGGCTGGGTATAGAAAGAGAGAGAGACTATTTATACAGGGCCTTTCACCACCTCGGGACGTCCCAAAGCGCTTTACACCCAATGAAGTACTTTTTTTTGAAGTGTGGTCACCGTTGTAGGAAACGCGGCAGCCAATTTGTGCACAGCAAGATCCCACAAACAGCAATGTGATAATGACCAGACTAACTTTTTTTAATGATGTTGGTTGAGGGACAGGTATTGGCCCCAAGACACCGGGGAGAACTCCCCCCTGCTCTTCTTCCAATAGTGACCGTGGGATCTTTTACGTCCACCTGAGAGGGGCAGACGGGGCCTCGATTTAACGTCTCATCCGAAAGTCGGCATCTCCGACAGTGCAGCACTCCCTCAGTACTGGCACTGGATTATGGGCTCATGTCTCTGAGTGGGGCTTGAACCCACGACTTTCTGACTCAGAGGCGCGAGTGCGATCCGCTGAGCTAAGGCAGATAGTTTGGTACTAAAGCATGTGAGGCACTGATCCCCAATCTGTAAGGCAGCCCAGAGTCTACTTAAACCGAGCCTGTATGATCTATGAAGTTAACTGTGGAAGAGTAACATCATTGCAGAATTAACCTAGTTATAATTCAGTCTTTTTTTCCAGAACCATTTCTGTTCTTCTCAACAGCTCCACAGCAGTTCCTGTGTGTGAACCTTGTGCCTTTGAGCAATTCAGAAGCTGTACCTTTTCACAGGCTGAGTGACCCATGGACTAACAATTACACCAATTGCACTGGGGCTTAAAGGGTTAAATTATGAGGACAGGTTGCATAGACCTTGGCTTGTGTTCCCTTGAGTTCAGAAGATTGAGGGGTGATCTAATTGAGGTGTTTAAATGTTAAAAGGAATTGATAGGGTCGATACAGAGAAACTATTTCCTCTGGCGGGGGGAGTCCAGAACCTTAAAATTAGAGCCAGGCCGTTCAGGGGTGATGTCAGGAAACACTTCTTCACACAAAGGGGAGTGGGAATCTGGAACTCTTTTCCCCCCCCCCCCCCCCAAAAAGCTGTGGATGCTGGGGGTCAATTGAAGCTTTCAAGACTAAGATCGATAGATTTTTGTTGGGTGAGGGGATTAAGGGTTTTGGAGCCAAGGCGGGTAAATGGAGATGAGGAACGGATCAGCCGCGATCTAATTGAATGTCGGAGCAGGCTCGAGGGGCTGAATGGTCTCCTCCTGTTCCTAATTGCAGTTATCTGCATACCGGAGACCTGCTTTGGTTGACCATTATTGGAAGTTTTACTTGTGTTTGTTCACCTCAAGGGATTAAATAAGTTGAGTGTATGACAGTGGAACTTATACAAGGTAGGTTAGGAGGTGCGGGCTCACTGCCTCATTCCATATCGATTCCTAGAGTATACTTGCTTTCCTGGTGGCTCATTCGCCACATATGCTAACGGTTGTAACATGAGCCACACAGACTAGGCAGTCCTTGGGTTTGGTCACTGTTGACTTAGCTGATTTCAGCCAGGGAGGGGGTTGGGGGGGCCAGTTGACCTCGGTGTCTTTTGTAGAGGAGGGGGGGACAAGTCAGCCAGGGTTCCCGTTCCCGTTCGTTGTTTAGTGACCCTCCCAGCGGGAAAGTGCGCATGCATGAGCGTCAAGGAAAGACAGGACCAGGCTGTAGTGCCCTCCACAGTCGAGCAGCCTGCTGGCACTGGCGTGCATGAAAAGAAATGGGCACTAGGGACAAGGTACCAGAGGGTGGTTGGCACCATCAAACTGTATCCCAGCAAGTGTCAACCCCTGCACCCTCTTTGAACCCTGGAGAGGGTTGCCCAACCTGGGGAACTAACAGGGGACTAGAGGGGAAAATTAGCAGGAGAAACCCCAGAGTGCTTGTCTTTTCTCACTGTCCACTTCTCTTCATTGCAGTGGGTCGACCTCCAGGTGACTTCAGAAAATTAAAAGCAGGTCTGGAGCTAACCTCTCTTACTACCTTATTGTGTGTCGGGGCGAGGGTTGGGGGGTGTGATGGGAGGGGTACCTGTGAAGAGGACCAGGGCGGCTGAGAGTCATGAGCGGGCGAGGAAAGGAGGCCCTGCGGGTGTTGATGGGGCTTAATAGTTTACAAATATCTCGGAGCCGCAGAATTATTTTATCTGCTGGAGTCTGGCCAGTGTAAATATCTCACTCTTATCTCAAGGAGTCCTAAATGGTCCTGTTACTGTAAATATAAACCATGTGAAATCTAAATAATCATGCAGCGGATTTTGGAGGGATTTATTCGCTCTCCTTTCTGCCTCCCTCTCTTTCCTCTGCGCCCTGCACCAATCCTGAGAGAGCGGGCAGCCTGCTCCAAGTGCAGTCCGGAGAGGTTGGATACTGGGACGAGCCCTTTTTTTCCCCGCTCACCATCTGTGGGAATCACCTCTCACCCACTCTGCTGCACAAACTGAAAGGCTGGGTTCACACTCCCGAGACTCCCCCCACCCCCCCCCCACAGGGGCAAGTAACAGTTCACTCGGGGTAGAGCAGGCATCAGACTCAGCCCACCCCCGTGGAGACAGAGGGGTGAAAATGGACAATTGGGTACTTGGCCGTTACAGAACAGTAAAGGCACGGAGACTATGTCAGTGACCTGTTTAGTGATGTTACCAAGTTAACTCATGGAGACTGAGTCCGTGACCAGTTTAGTGATGATGTTACCAAGTTAACTCATGGAGATTGAGACAGTGACCAGTTTAGTGATGATGTTACCATGTTAACTCATGGAGATTGAGTCAGTGACCTGTTTAGTGGTGACGTTAATTAATGGAGATTGAGTCATTGACCTGTTTCGTGGTGATGTTGCTATGTTAACTCATGGAGACTGACTCAGTGACCTGTTTAGTGATGTTACTATGTTAATTCATGGAGAGTTCTGATTCCTTTGTTTCCTACTTTGAATTCGCAGCCAAGAAGGGGCCCGATGGCCTGGCCTTGCCCAACAATTACTGTGATTTCTGCCTGGGTGATTCAAGATTAAACAAGAAGACGGGACAGTCGGAGGAGCTGGTGTCCTGCTCAGACTGTGGTCGCTCAGGTATCTGCTTTACTGTGTGACATCTCACAATGAATTACATTGAATGTACAGCACAGAAACAGGCCATTCAGCACAACTGGCCCATGCTGGTGTTTATTCTCCACATGAGCCTCCTCCCTCCCCTTTTCATTTAAACCTATCAGCATATCCTTCTATTCCTTTCTCTCTCGTGTTTATCCAGCTTCCCCTTAAATGTATCTACACTATTCACCTCAACTACTCACGTGGGAGCGAGTTCCACATTCTCACCACTCTCTGGGTAAAGAAGTTTCTCCTGAATTCCCTATTGGATTTATTAGTGATTATCTTATATTTATGGCCCCTAGTTTTGGCCTTCCCCACAAGTGGAAACACCTTTCATAATTTTAAATTCATAATATGGGGACCAGAACTGTGCACAGTAACTCCCAAGTGCGGTCTAACCGAGATTCAATACAAGTTTAACTCTTGGCCCTTTCAAAGAGCCGGCACAGGCACGATGGGCCGAATGTACTGTGCGATTGTATGAGCAGGGATCTGCGGTAAACAAATGGATCTCTTTCCAGGACACCCTTCGTGCCTCCAGTTCACGCCGGTGATGATGGCTGCGGTGAAAACGTACCGGTGGCAGTGCATCGAGTGCAAGTGCTGCAACTTGTGCGGCACATCGGAGAACGATGTAAGTACGGGGAGGAGGAGGGATGGAGTGGGTGGGTGGGTGAAGAGGGAGGGGGCAGAGCAAGCTGTCAGCGACCCATTCTGGTCTGAACTTGTACGGAGAAAAGTGTGAGGCAGGACTTACTTCCTCTAAATCGTAATTAGCTGTTGAGAACGGGTTCACTTCTCTTTATTAAATGCTAATAATACTTTCCGCTGCGCAGTCTCAGCCGTGACTCAGTAGGTTTCACTCTCGCCTCTGAGTCAGAAGGCTGTGGGTTGGAGCCGCACTCCAGAGACTTGAGCACAAAATCCACTCCTGATGCCCGTTCTAAGGCAATGCTGCACTGTCTTTTGGATGAGACATTAAGCCGAGGCGGTAAAAGACCTCACGGCCACAATTGGAAGAAGAGCAGGGGGAGTTCTCCCCGGTGTCCTGGGCCAATATTTATCCCTCAACCAACATCACTAAAACAGATGATCCGGTCATTATTGCATTGCTGTTTGTGGGATCTTGCTGTGCGCAAATTGGCTGCCGTGTTTCCTACATTACAACAGTGGCTACACTTCAAAAAGTACTTCATTGGCTATGAAGCACTTTGGAGCGTCCTGAGGTGGTGCGAGGCCCTGTATAAATGCATGTCCTTTCTTTCTCACCTCTGTAAGCTGTGCCCCCGGTCAGTATTAGCAAAGACTTAACAGCATCCCCGTTCATGTGTTGTGCTCTTTGGTTTTTCTAGGACCAGCTTCTGTTCTGCGATGACTGTGACCGTGGGTACCACATGTACTGCTTAACCCCACCCATGTCGGAGCCCCCCGAAGGTGAGCAACCTTTTCTTTCTCTTCGCAATGGTAAATTATCTCCACCCTTTCCTGCCTTCAGGGGGTGAACAAGATGTTTGCTTTCTAGTCTTTGCCAGTGCTGTTTGATAGCCATCCCCTCGAAGGTGCGGAGGAATCATTGGTGTCGGTGGGCGGGGGCGAAAAGGGGACATACTCCGATTTTTATTTTGCCCGGTCCGCCCTCTGATAACTGGGGGTACTTCAGTAAGTCAGGCTGCTCGTTTTCCCCTTCCGTTGCTGCCCTGCATTCCCTTCCCCAACAGTACTGATCCCTTGTGTGGGCCCCCGGACGCCCTCTGGTACCCCACCCAAATGACCATACCTCGGGTGAGACTGATCAGTCATCGGTGGGCTGGTGGAGTGTGGGAGGCATTACAGCTGAGCCTGATCATGTTCACTCCTTTCTCTCTCTTGCTCTCTCGCTTCTTCCTTCCCTCTCTCATTCCTTCCCTCTCTCCCTCCCTCCCTCTTTCACTGACTCAGTTGAACCTGGGACCCTGGTCTGCACAGCTCACTGGGCAGTGCATTTAGACAGTAAGCCGGTGACTGAGTGGGTACTTGGGAGCACCGGCCACAATCAGGGCGTGATTTGAACCTCTGACCTTTGGTTTTGAAGGCAGGGCTGTAACCAAGCATCGCCCCAAAGAGAGACGATCGCTCGCACCAGCAGTGAGATGTGACTTTAGACACTGGGGTGTTCCGACTCCTGCACCATAGTTCACCAGCAGGTGTTGCTGTTGCACTGCGAGATCGAGTGCTAGAGACGAATATCCACCCTGGGCCATGGGGGTTATTCCTGTGACCCTCCGCACTGGGGCCGCTGGACAATACTGGCGCAGGGCAGCTGAGTTATAGTGCACAGTGACCCAAGAAAGGGGAGAGAATGCCTTGAAATGACCCTGCCGTCCTTCAGTATCTGTACTCACGCCCTTGTTTCCCCTCCCTTCCCCTCCCCTCTCTTTTACAGGAAGCTGGAGCTGCCGCCTCTGTCTGGATACACTGAAAGAAAAGGCATCGATTTACCAAAATCCCAATCCTCCTCCCTCCTAATGCACCCGACCGGGACAGTGGGGGCTGTAGTGGGGGGGTGGTGGGAGATGGAGAGGGGGCACGAAATGGCATTACAAGTGTGTCTGTAAAACTCACCGGGGTAGCACCATCTGCCGTTCTCGGAGACAGTTACCTGTAGAGGCTTGTGTGAGCGGGGCAGTATTTGGCTCTGTGAGAGAGTGTGCGTGTGTGTGTGTGTGAGTGTATATACTATATATCTTATTTGCACCCTGTGAGAACACTACAATTTTAAACGGGCAGCCCAGGAGGATCACCGCATACATCTGTCGGGCAGGTACAGGTCTGGAACCAGTGCTGCCCCAGGGGTTGTCGGGGGGGGGTAGTCAGGTCAGGACTGCGGTGGGCCCCATGCGCTGGTCGCCTGAGATTCGTGCACGTAGAGACCTGGGCGGAAGCCCCCCAGCTCCGTCGCCCCCTCTCCCCTGGGTGAGTGACACGCTACCTCTTTGACAGCCCGTAGAATGTATGGACAGCAAGAGCCGGCGCCCAAGAATTTATTTTTTAATTCGTGTCCCCTTTAAGGTGACGAGCGACCTTTTGCTGCCCCATTGCCCTTGTTGCCAGTCGAAGGGCGACACAGGGTGATGGTTTGAGCTGGTCAATCCCCAAGCCCTGGCAGACTGTAGAATCTGCCTGCTACTCCTCCCAACCCTCCCCTGTTCTGATCATTGAAACCATAACTGCGATGGCGGTTTTAGAAATACGTCCTATTTCGCGCATGAATGATTTGGTCCTCGGGTTTTTTGGGGGCGGGGGACAGGGACGCAAGGGCAGCGTGTCTGTGCTCTGGTCATCCGCAGCAGAATTCTTGAAACTTTGCAAAGGGCCATCGATCTTTTCCCCCTGTCTGACATCGATCGACCCCGCAGCTCGAGGGAAGGTGGAGTCGGGTTTCTTCGTGTTATCCTTGTTTTCGTTCTCTGACCCGCTGCACCTGACGTGCGAGAGCAAAGTTTGGAGAGACTCGGTTTAATAGCGGCTTCACTCGCAATGTGGTGGTTCACGCAGGCCCCCATTATAGCGGGATGTTTCCTGAGGGATCAGAACAGTTGGTTGGGGAATCCAGGGTGCTGTTTGAATTTGTGGGGCGTTTTTAATATTCCCTGTCTTGTGGTGAGAGGCGTTGCAGGTTTTCAAAGGGGGGAAGGGGAACAGTGGTGATTTAAAGGGACCAAAGTAGCATACTCCTGAAAGTAGAATTCACTGATACCAAACTTAGCTTTGTCTGGGATTGAACTGTGTTCACACCGCACCCCCTCTTTTTGTAGGTCCTGCCAATTAGCATTATCATGAAATTAGAATGAGCGTTTAGAAATGCAGAATCACTTGTAGGGACAGGAGGAGGCCATTCAGCCCCTCGAGCCTGCTGCGCCATTCGATCAGGTCAGGGCTGATCTGTATCTTAACTCCATTTACCCGCCTTGGTTCCATAACCCTTCATCCCCTCACCCAGCAAAAATACATCAAACCTAGTTTTGAAATTTTCAACTGACCCCCAGCCTCAACAACTTTTTGGGGGGAGAGAGTTCCAGATTTCCACTCCCCTTTGTGTGAAGAAGTGCTTCCTGACATCACCCCTGAACGGCCTGGCTCAGGTAGTTTTCTAAACACTGGGGGCACCTTTCTAAAAACACAAAAACCAGGGCCAGAGTCTGGGGTGACTGTGGGGTGGAGTATCTTCCCCACTTTGCCCCCTGGGCTTATTCTGTGATGTAACTAAGCACTTGCCCTTATTTATGGGTTGAGTCTTGGACTGTTTCAGTCCATTGCTGGAGTGGAATCAGACCCTGTATGTGTGTAACCCACCCCCACTGCCGCTCCATGGCTATGTGCGAATGGGCTGCTGTCTGCCTGGAGCCCCCCCACCCCCGTAAAGATTAATCTGTTCCTGTTTTGTCCACTGCCTTGCATTCATACGAAAATGACGGGTAGGAAAAGACCAGCTGGTCCATCAAACTTGTCCCACACCAGGATGGCCGGAGCATCCTGACCAGACAATTCCTCCCCTGTAATTTCCTGGGACAGACAAACATTCCCAAGGCCAAATTAGGGGAAAGGAATGCTCTGGGGAAACTCCCCTCCGACCCACTCAGACGATGGAAACCCAGTCCAGGACATCACACGGACTGTGTGTTATCCATCAAGACATTTGCCTTCTAAAAGTTTCCGTCCTGCTCAGCGAGTGGACCGTCACAAACTGGACGCAAAGTCTTGCTATTCCCATGCCGCACCTAAGAAGCTGTACCCGGTGAGAGTCGGCGCCTTCAGGAGACGAGGAGAGGAATGGTACCATTTCTAGTGCAAGCGCGAGACGATCGGCCGGTCAGCATCCGGGGAAACCCGTCGAGACAGACGCCTAGCCCTGCGCCAGCGACATTGCCCCTATTCGCTCGCCCCCCCCCCAACACACACACACACACACACACCTGTAAGAGAAACTCCAGGGCTAAGACCATTGTATTCTGCCGAAGCCTAGCGATACCTGTAGGCTAACGCCTGCCGCCCTCAGCTCTCTGCCCTCTCCTGCTCCGGAGCAGCTACTCGAAGGGGGGCAGGGGGGGGGGCAGGTTCCAGGGGCAGCCCAGTACTGAGGAAGGGCGCCTCGTTCTCTTCACTTGGCTGAATCCTTACCTCCCCTAATGTCTTTGAATCCACGACCATACTCTGTCGATGATTCTGACTGTTTAATTAACGCCTTTAGGAAATTTTGTTAGACGTGTTTTATATCTGCGTGCGCTAATGATTGTTTGGACTAGGTTCCGGTGGTGGGGGGAGTGGTTGCAGAGTGGGGCCTGCAGCCTCGAGCGCCTTCCTAGGTGGGTTGCTAAAAATCCTGGGTCCCTCCCCATGTGATAAATGACCAGGGTCCCTGCTGCCCCCCTGGGAGCCCTGGTTTAAAATCAGTTTCATTCCATGCTGGAAGTGCACACAGCAGCATGGCTGAGGGGAATCTGTTACAGAGTGAGTGGCACCTCGTGAAAGAGAGAGATGAAATGTTATTAACTTCTTGTATAAACAGCCGTCCTTTTTCAAAAAGAAAAGCGTTTTACTGGAAGCTGAACAGCCTTTGTATTCAGTGGCCCAGAGAGCTATCCAAGGGTTTTAAAGATGTAAACTGTGGATCTAGCCAAGAACGACAGTTTCTCCTTACTGTATGTGCTCGTGTGCCAGACTCCAAGTTTTACTCACGGAGGGGTTTAAGGGAGCAATCTAGTGGATGATACTGTAGCTAACTGTAAGTAGCGTACTCTGTTCTGGACCCTGTACCGTCAGTGTACACTCCCCAGCTCCTGATCTCTCGCCCTCCCTTCTCCAACCCCCCTTTCCATGTCTCCCACACTCCTCTCTCCAGCTCCCTACTTCCTTGTTTTCCCGCTTCCCCTGCCTTCCACTCCCTCTCCCTCTCCTGCTTGTCCCCAGTCAGATCATCTCTCTGCCGCTCCCCTGCCCTCTCTTTCCCCCCCCCCCCCGCCCAGATGTGATTGATGGGCGGGCTTTGATTCCCCACTGCCAGTCAAATGCTTGGAGATGTTTTCGCCTTTGAGCTAGTAGCCTGTGCTTCCGAGAGGCAGTCCTGTTCCCCCGAGTCCAGCCAAGAGCACGTGAGACAAGTTCCCCTCCTGCCTGCTAGGCCTTTGAGTTTCTACTTCATTAAAAGCACGGGGGAGAGGTCCAGGGTGCGGAGGCCATTCAGCCCATTGTAGCTCGACTATCACAGTGTCCAGCTGATCGGGGATGATTCCAGGGTTCTTGCTTCACTCCCCCCCCCCCCCCGCTCCCATGCCGATCGTTCTCTCTGTGAAGAGCTTCCTGGCCTTCTAGTTTGCGCCCTTTGTCCCTCTGTCATTTAGTGTTCTGGATCTACGGTTTCCCCACTGTTCAATATCTGCTGTCTCGCTTCCCTCCTTGAAAAGCCCAACTCTCTCCAGCCTTCGCTCGGACACAGTTCCTACGATCACGCTGTTCCCGTAGTTTTATTTTCCGCTTGTTTTGCCGAGCCCCGTGCATCGCCGCATGCGGAGTGGGCAGTGCCAGTCCTGCAAAAACAGGCTGCCGGCAACACGAGAGCATTCCCCGGGGGGGCGGTGACCGTCTCTCCGGCCTCCGCTCCCACACTGGGGGGGGGGGGTGTGATCAATGGGCTTAAACCACTGACACGCCAGGTTGTTGCACCAGTGCCACCCAACGGTGCCCATCCCAGGCAACTCCTCCGCACCTCGCTTCGGTGGGTCGTGGCGCGTTCCGGACAAGGGATGGATTGAACGTGACTGCTGGGAGCAGGGAGTGGGCTGGTCGCTACCTGTCCAGCCTCCAAGCCAATGCTGAACGGGCTCCTTTGTGTTTCCAGCAATTACATGACAAGTCAAAAATGGTGACGTTTCTCCGAGGCAGTTCGCGGTGCGGGAGAGGGGATCAGGCACAACGCTTGATCGATGCTGTTTTTTGACCCACATGACTCCCACTAAAGTCCCATTTAGTGCAAAGGGTCGAGTCTCAGAGCAACCTACCAACATTGAAATAGAAATAAATTTCCATGGTGAACTTAAGAGATAAATATCCAAGAAGTTATGCAGCAGCCACTTTTATGCTGAATGCTGCTCTCTATCCCAGCATCGAGGTGCCCCCCCTTTTCTCCCCCCCGGTCCCCACCCCCTTTTCTCCCCCCCCCCCCCCCCCCCATCCCGGTCCCCACCCCCCTTTTCTCCCCACCCCCTTTTCTCCCCGGTCCCCACCCCCTTTTCTCCCCTCCCAGTCCCCACCCCCCTTTTCTCCCCCCGGTCCCCACCCCCCTTTCTTCCCCCCCCCCCCCCCCTTTCTCCCACCCACTTCCGACATATCGAAAGTATTCTGTTGTGTGTGTGAATATTGCGCTCCTCAAAGCGAGGGATGTCGGTGCGGGGGAATGGAGCACTTTCCCCTTCAGGCACCCAGTCTCAGCATTCCCAGGGCAGGTGTAGCATGGCTTAGAGTTCACTCTGCTCTGCCACCAAGGTGCCTGGAAAGATCTCCCCCCCCCCCCCCTCTCCCGCTGTGAGATCTGTGCACCAGTCATCCTGTGGCCTCCTCGAGATTGCCGAATTAGGGAGCGGTTTTGTTTTGGGGATGTTGCCCACTGGGCTGGGATTGTCCAAACCTCTTATCACTCACCATCCTTGCAGCCAACAGACCGGGCTGTGTTTGAATCATGTATCCTTCCTCTAGGCAAGTGTCTCGTCTCCATTTGGTGCCCTCCCCCCCCCCCCCCCCCCCTTTCCTTGATCCTCTCCCCCCCCCCCCCACAAAAAGTTGGCCGACATTAAGTGCTCCCCGCTAGTGGTTTTGGGGGGGGGGGGCAATGGAAGGAAATTTCCGGTGTCCTTCGTAGAGAATGGAGACAGAAATCGTTCAGACGAGCAGGCAAAAAACATTTGCACAAGAGGTTTTAGTGAATTTAAAAGCGAGATTCCCTGAGATGGGACCCTAGCCTATCTCCGAGGAGTGACGTCTTATTTTTTATATATAGATATATATATATACACACTTTAGTTACATACCGTAGTGAACACCAGAAACTAATAAGGAATCCTTCCGAAGAACCTTACTAATTTTAAAAATGAATTGTATGGTATATTTCAAAAGGTTATTTTTTCCCCTCACATTTAGTGTGACAAGTATTTTTCCAATGTTGTGTACGGCAAGGACATTTAATCTTTTTCCAGTGTAGTTTTTTGATACTATTTTATTTCTTCTACTTCTCGTTCTTTTATTGGGGAGGGGGTTGGTGGGGGGGCTGGTTTCCGAAAGGTACTGAAATTTGTTTCTTTTCAATGTTAATAAAAGTTTACACAAAAGAAAAGTCTCTTCTCTTGATTGGTGAGTTTGTCTGCTCACTCGGGCCTCCCACGTGAGGCCCTGCTCCTCCTCACTGGGTAAACGCACCCACCTCAGAACCTGTGGAACCGAGCTCCAGAGAGCAGAGCACCCAGTACCCGTGGAACCGAGCCCCGGGGAGCAGAGGACCCAGTACCTGTGGAACCGAGCTCCAGAGAGCAGAGCACCCAGTACCTGTGGAACCGAGCCCCGGGGAGCAGAGCACCCAGTACCTGTGGAACCGAGCCCCGGGGAGCAGAGGACCCAGTACCTGTGGAACCGAGCCCCGGGGAGCAGAGCACCCAGTACCTGTGGAACCGAGCCCCGGGGAGCAGAGGACCCAGTCCCTGTGGAACCGAGCTCCAGAGAGCAGAGGACCCAGTACCCGTGGAACCGAGCCCCGTGGAACCGAGCCCCGGGGAGCAGAGGACCCAGTACCTGTGGAACCGAGCCCCGGGGAGCAGAGGACCCAATACCTGTGGAACCGAGCCCCGGGGAGCAGAGGAACCTGTACTTGTGGGTCCAGAGGACCCAGTACCTGTGGAACCGAGCCCCGGGGAGCAGAGCACCCAGTACCTGTGGAACCGAGTCCCGGGGAGCAGAGGACCCAGTACCTGTGGAACCGAGCCCCGGGGAGCAGAGGAACCTGTACTTGTGGGTCCAGAGGACCCAGTACCTGTGGAACCAAACCCTGGGGAGCAGAGGAACCTGTACTTGTGGGTCCAGAGGACCCAGTACCTGTGGAACCGAGCCCCGGGGAGCAGAGCACCCAGTACCTGTGGAACCGAGCCCCGGGGAGCAGAGGACCCAGTACCTGTGGAACCGAGCCCCGGGGAGCAGAGCACCCAGTACCTGTGGAACTGAGCCCCGGGGAGCAGAGGACCCAGTACCTGTGGAACTGAGCCCCGGGGAGCAGAGGACCCAGTACCTGTGGAACCGAGCCCCAGGGAGCAGAGGGAACCAAGCCCCAGGGACCGGGTGAAGCAACACACAAAGCACTGGCACCTGTGGAACTGAGCCCAGAGACAAGGGGAACCAGCACCTGTGGAACTGAGCACAGAGACAAGGGGAACCAGCACCTGTGGAACTGAGCCCAGAGACCTGTGGAACTGAGCCCAGAGACCAGGGGAACCGGCGCCTGTGGAACTCAGCCCAGAAACCAGGGGAACCAGCACCCGTGGAACTGAGCCCAGAGACCAGGGGAACCGGCACCTGTGGAACTGAGCCCAGAGACCAGGGGAACCAGCACCTGTGGAACTGAGCCCAGAAACCAGGGGAACCAGCACCCGTGGAACTGAGCCCAGAGACCAGGGGAACCAGCGCCTGTGGAACTGAGCCCAGAGACCAGGGGAACCAGCGCCTGTGGAACTGAGCCCAGAGACCAGGGGAACCAGCGCCTGTGGAACTGAGCCCAGAGACCAGGGGAACCAGCACCTGTGGAACTGAGCCCAGAGACCAGGGGAACCAGCGCCTGTGGAACTGAGCCCAGAGACCAGGGGAACCAGCACCTGTGGAACTGAGCCCAGAGACCAGGGGAACCAGCACCTGTGGAACTGAGCCCAGAGACCAGGGGAACCAGCGCCTGTGGAACTGAGCCCAAAGACAAGGGGAACTGGCGCCTGTGGAACTGAGCCCAGAGACCAGGGGAACCAGCGCCTGTGGAACTGAGCCCAAAGACAAGGGGAACTGGCGCCTGTGGAACTGAGCCCAGAGACCAGGGGAACCAGCGCCTGTGGAACTGAGCCCAGAGACCAGGGGAACCAGCGCCTGTGGAACTGAGCGCCTGTGAGCGAAGCAACACCTTCAGGAGAAGAAGCGGACCGTTGAATCTGTGCAGGTAAAAAATGAAACATTTTCCTGATTGACATGTTCTTAACTGAGATACGTAGAGCATTGGAACTAAAATAAGGGCCGCTTATCTGCAAACTGGTCTAGGCTCCCAGATGTCAACGGTCAGGGCCATAAGAAACGTCCAAGGGGTCAAGTTATGGAGTTAAGTGAAATGGAGAGTCCTGGTAAATAAAATGGACACCTTACAATAGAAATAATTCTTCAGACCAAGAGTGAGAATATTTTATTGGTAAAACACAAACGTCCATCCTTCATGATGCCACTGTAGTTTCCTCATGACACCATAAAGTAGTTCAGTGATCTTAAAGGTTTAACATATAATTAACACTTATAAGTTCCCAGTTTAAAGGCGAAGTGTGGAGTGACCAGAAGCCCTTCCACACTTGGCTGTGGTCTCTTGGTCCTGCCTTGGTTTGCCGAATTTGGGATGAGACGTTAAACTGAGGCCCCGTTGCCCTCTCAGATGAATATTAAAGGTCCCACGGCCACAATTGGAAGAAGAGCAGGGGGAGTTCTCCCCTGTGTCCTGGGCCAATCTTTATCCCTCAACCAACATTGCTTTTTAAAAAAAAAACATTACCTGGTCATTATCATGTTGCTGTTTGTGGGATCTTGCTGTGCGCAAATTGGCTGACTCGTTTCCTACATTACGACAGTGACTACACTTCAAAAAGTAGATCATTGGCTGTGAAGCGCTTTGGGACATCCTGAGATCGTGAAAGACGCTGTATAAACGGGAGTCCTTCTTTCTTAACACTGATGGATAAAGATGCATTAGAAAGACTTCAGAAAAGACTTATTCGAGGCCCTTGGGGGAGACAAAAAAAAATTTGGGAGAAAAGACAGGCATGACCCTATTTTTAAAATGCTACCAAAAAACATGTCAGCTGCTTGCGCGCCTTGTCGCTGTTGTGGGATCTTGCTGTGTTCAAATTGGTTGCCCCTCTGCCTCCTTAACGGTGAGTGCACTTCAAAAGGTGGTTCATTTATTGGTTGTGAAGTGCTTTGGAACGTCCTGAGGACATAGGAGCAGGCCATTCGTCGCCTCGAGCCCGTTCTGCCATTCTATTAGATCACGGCTGATCACGATATGAATTGTTCTGGAGGAGGTTGGGCAGGGTAATCGGGGAAGTTTAGTCTTTGAGCGACCATCTCTGGATCCGTGTAGGTGGGGTCCTCAGAATGAGCTATGGCTGACTCAAGTCAGCGCCCCCCCACCCCCCCCTCCTCTTAGAGCTAGCCTCCTGTGACTTCACTGGCTTGTGAGGTGAGGGACGGCCACCATGGTTCCATTGCCATCCAGCAGCGATGGCACCAGATGACGCCACAGTACCGGGATTCTCTGCTTGGGGCGGTTTGCCTCCTACGAGGGCACGGCTTGTCTCTGAGCTTGTTTTCCCCATTTCCTCTTGTCCCACTGGCACAGAAGCAGCATTTTGAAGGTAATGCGGAACTCCCTATTGCACAAGGCATAGCACATGGGGTTGATTGTGCTGTTTACATAGCACAGCCAGTATCCCAGCTGCCAGAGCTTTCCTGGAATGCAGCCATTGCAAAACGTGGACACCAGCACCATGATGTTGTATGGAGTCCAGGTGATTATAAAAGCGAGCAAGATGGCGCACAGTGTCTTTGCGGCCTTCTTCTCCTTAATGATGAACCTTTTCTTTTTCTGGAACGTGCGGATTTTGGTCTTGGCCGTGGAGTTATTGGCGAAAGGCTCATCCTTCAGCGAGAGAGAAATAAAAGACGACGTCTTGAGTTGCAATAAGCGCCTGTGCTCCCTCGAAGAGTCTGGGCCTGGTCCGGTTGTGGGTTCAAGTTTAGCGAGATTGGTTTCTTCCAGTTCTATGCAGTCTAGCTCTTTCCCCGGCCGACCGTTTTCTGGAGACCCCTTCCCAACGACCACCCCAACTCCCTTGGCGGTTGCCGTTTTATTTTTCCACCTGCCGGGTTTGATAAAAGGCAACTGTATCCCCGTGAAACAGAGTTGAGGTTTCTTCCTTGTCGCTCGCTCCTCCTCATCGGACGAGATGGAGGGATCCAGCGTCGAGGCCCTGTCAGCGTTGGTCCAACTCTCGCAGCTGCTATTGTCTTGCTCCACGTCCGACTTGAGCTGGGACGCTCGATTCCTTTTGGAAGGAGAGGAATCCCCCTCTGGCATCTGCCGAGGTCCTTTTGAGGATTCGGACTGGTTGTACCTGCTGTTGCTTCTCTGGCTGCCCAGTGGCTTGGCGTCCGACCTCCTGCCCCTGCCCTGGAGGGCTGCCAGCTCCCTGGTCCGTTTCTTCGTCTCGTTGTAGATGAGCCAGTACAGGGTGGTCATAATGGTGATCGGCAGGTAGAAGGCAGCAATGGCAGTGCCAAAGGTGATGATGGGCTCAGAGAGGAACTGTATGTAGCAGCTTCCCAGTTTCACCGTCCGCTGGCCGACAATATATTGCCAGAACAAGATGGCAGGCGCCCACAGAACGAAGGAGATCGCCCAGGCTAGCGCAATCATGATGGCCGCCCTTCTTGGAGTCCGCTTAGCTCTGTAGGTCAGCGGGCGGGTGACTGAGAAGTACCGGTCAAAGCTGATCACCAGAAGATTCATGACCGACGCATTGCTGGCAACGTAATCCAAGGCCAGCCAGAGGTCACAGGTCACGGTGCCCAGTGCCCAGTGGTTCATGATGATGTAGGTGGTGTAGAGGTTCATGGACAGAGCGCCAATGATCAAGTCGGCGTAGGCCAGGCTGAGGAGGAAGTAATTGTTCACAGTCTTCAGCTGCTGGTTGACCTTGAAGGACAGCACCACCAGGACATTGCCGATCACCGTCACCAAGGACAGGCTGGCCGTCACCATGGTGATCAGGATGACCTCCCAGGCCGCGTGACCTCCCAGCGGATCGTAGCTGGAGTTGCCGAGGGAAACCTTCTGGTCCAGGGTGAGGGCGGATAAATTCATGTCCAAAGGAAGCCCGTGCCGGCCATTTTCAGAGATGACCCCTTGACCGTCCTGGTGAGCCGCCCATGCTCCGAGTGTCCAAATGGTCATGTTCCAGTGATGGGGGCAGGGTGAGATTACTCTGCTGTCATAGTCTGTAAAATGAAATAGATTGTTAATTAATTGAAGGGGGTTGGTGCCAATTCCTGTTGTTTTAAAAGAAAAACGCTCCCAATTTTTCTCCACTCTTTTGAAGCAATTGGCTCCTTGGGGTATGGGTTAAATATAAGAAAGGACCACTCGGGTGACGAGCAGAGACTTGAACCCATGATCCAGGCTGACACTCCCGGTGCCAGTACTGAGGGAACGCCGCACTGTCGGAGGGTCAGTACTGAGGGAGCGCCGCACTGTGGGAGGGTCCGTACTGAGGGAGCGCCGCACTGTCGGAGGGTCCGTACTGAGGGAGCGCCGCACTGTCGGAGGGTCCGTACAGAGGGAGCGCGGCACTGTCGGAGGGTCGGTACTGAGGGAGCGCCGCACTGTCGGAGGGTCGGTACTGAGGGAGCGCCGCACTGTCGGAGGGTCGGTACTGAGGGAGCGCCGCACTGTCGGTGGGTCGGTACTGAGGGAGCGCGGCACTGTGGGAGGGTCCGTACAGAGGGAGCGCCGCACTGTCGGAGGGTCAGTACTGAGGGAGCGCCGTACTGAGGGAGCGCCGCACTGTGGGAGGGTCCGTACTGAGGGAGCGCCGCACTGTCGGAGGGTCCGTACTGAGGGAGCGCCGCACTGTCGGAGGGTCCGTACAGAGGGAGCGCGGCACTGTTGGAGGGTCGGTACTGAGGGAGCGCCGCACTGTCGGAGGGTCAGTACTGAGGGAGTGCCGCACTGTCGGAGGGTCGGTACTGAGGGAGCGCGGCACTGTCGGAGGGTCAGTACTGAGGGAGCGCCGCACTGTCGGAGGGTCAGTACTGAGGGAGCGCCGCACTGTCGGAGGGTCGGTACTGAGGGAGCGCTGCACTGTCGGAGGGTCGGTACTGAGGGAGCGCGGCACTGTCGGAGGGTCAGTACTGAGGGAGCGCCGCACTGTCGGAGGGTCAGTACTGAGGGAGCGCCGCACTGTCGGAGGGTCAGTACTGAGGGAGCGCTGCACTGTCGGAGGGTCGGTACTGAAGGAGCGCTGCACTGTCAGAGGTGCCGTCTTTCGGATGAGACATTAAACCGAGGTCCCGTTTGCCCCTCTCAGGTACAAGATCCCACAGCCACTATTGGAAGACGAGCAGGGGAATTCTCCCCGGTGTCCTGGGCCAATATTTATCTCTCAACCCCCCAACATCACAGAAAAAAACCCAGATGATCTGGCTATTTATCACATTGCTGTTTGTGGAATCTTGCTGTGCACAAATTGGCTGCTGCGTTTCGTACATCACAACAGTGACTACACTCAAAAAGTACTTCATTGGCTGTAAAGTGCTTTGGGAACGTCCTGAGGTTGTGAAAGGCGCTGTAGAAATACAAGTAACAAGATCAATTTATTCATTAAGGGGAACACGGACCCTTGGGCAGTTTGTACAGAAGGACATGGTCCTGAGACTGGAGCACCAGGTGGCGGGCTTGCCATGGATGCTGTTCATTGTGTGAAGAAATGAGCCATTTTCTTTCCTCCTCCCACGTTGTTGACAGCCTTTAATAGAGTCAGATGTTAATATTTTTATTTGTTTTGCAAGGCCCCTTGGTCAGTTTTTTTCTTCCCCTTTCCCTTCTCTCCTTACGGTGCTGATTCTCTGGGGTAGGTTTCCAAGGACAGGAGGTAACTCACCATTTATTGTGGGAGGCTGGGTGTTTGAATGATGGACTATTCGACCATAAAGGGCATCGCAGCCAAGCCCAATCTCGCCCTTGGTGCATGTTCCAGCAGGATAGAGACGAGCAACAGAATCCCTGGGCTGGGTTCCCCCCACTCCCTGCCCCGAGAGCGCTGGGGCCAAGCGTAGCATCGCAGCAATCAAACGGGATTAGCCCAAGGATTGAGACTGGGACCTGCCGGCACTCACACGTAACGAACGGGAGGAAGGGCGCTCCCGAGGGGAGATAGGGGCATCAGCTGAAAGGGTGGTCACTATTGGTGTCAGGGTGAGCAAAGGAGTAAGCTGGTCCAGGAGGAGTGTAGGGTACGTGCAAACCTGCCTGGCTGGAAAAGATCCATCGGGTGGGGTCGGGAGCAGGTCAAGTAGGGATTTGAATGCGGACACAAGGAGCGTCACGAGCTGGCATGTTTGCTACCCAGCGAGTTAATACTGTTGAACAAGTTTTGGATCTCCTCCAACCCTTGGAATTTACAGCAGGATTGTTCTATAAAGCCTAGTGTTTGTGTGATATACAGCACACACTAAACACACGGGGAGTGATACTAAGCAGACGGGGGGTGTCGGATAGACTCTGCGCCCGGGGTCTTTTTAATAGGTTTGTTGAATGCCACCTCACAAGTGGGAAGGCGACATTTTTAATCCTTCGGCGTGGGATCGACCAAGATTCAGTCACGTTCGAAGCCTGGGAACCTGACTGGATGGCACACTCTCTCTATTGTGTTTTGTGTGGAATCCCATGTTTGGTCATCTCCCCTTTTAAAGGGATGACATCTTGGAATTGCAGAGCGTTTCCAGGCAGGACACAGATTCAGAGCAAACTGGAACACTTCACTCGCTCAATCTGCCCTGTTTGGGGAGAGGTTTGGGAGTGGGGCTGGGAAGCAGTTGTCTTCTGTTCCCTCTGGGGTGGGGGGAAGTAACTTTAAATATCAGATAAAGAAATTCAATGATTCATCTCATCATTGACTCAGCACCGAATGATATCATTCATTCCCATTCACTCCCATTGTACACAATCCCAATGGACCAAACGCCTTCCCATTCACTCCCATTGTACACAATCCCAATGGACCAAACGCCTTCCCATTCACTCCCATTGTACACAATCCCAATGGACCAAACCCCTTCCCATTCACTCCCATTGTACACAATCCCAATGGACCAAACCCCTTCCCATTCACTCCCACTGTACACAATCCCAATGGACCAAACGCCTTCCCATTCTCTCCCATTATACACAATCCCAATGGACCAAACCCCTTCCCATTCACTCCCATTATACACAATCCCAATGGACCAAACCCCTTCCCATTCACTCCCATTGTACACAATCCCAATGGACCAAACCCCTTCCCATTCACTCCCATTGTACACAATCCCAATGGACCAAACCCCTTCCCATTCACTCCCATTGTACACAATCCCAATGGACCAAACCCCTTCCCATTCACTCCCACTGTACAGAATCCCAATGGACCAGACCCCTTCCCATTCACTCCCATTGTACAGAATCCCAACGGATCAAATCCCTCTCAGGTGGCTGTAAAAGATCCCACGGCCACTATTGGAAGAAGAGCAGGGGGAGTTCTCCCTGGTGTCATGGGGGCCAATATTTATCCCTCAACCAACATCACTAAATGTAAGGAATCTTACAACACCAGGTTATAGTCCAACAGTTTTATTTGAAAATCACAAGCTTTCGGAGGCTTCCTCCTTCGTCAGGTGAGTGTGGGATTCCATGAAAGTTATCGCATTTATAGTCAGAGAACAATGCCTGGTGATTACAGATAATCTTTCCAACTGCCCGTTATCAAGGCAATCAAAGGATTGTAAGATTCCTTACATTTGTCCACCCCAGTCCATCACTGGCATCTCCATATCACAACATCACTAAAAAAACATGATCTGGTCATTATCACATTACTGTTTGTGGGATCTTGCTGTGCACAAATTGGCTGCTGCGTTTCCCACATTACAACAGTGACTACACTTGAAAAAAAAAGTACTTCATTGGCTGTAAAGGGTTTGGGACGTCCTGAGGTGGTGAACAGTGCTATAGAAATGGGAGTTCTTTCTTTCCACTGCCAGCCCTAGTCCCAGTTGGATCTCAACCCCAACAAGTGAAGGCAGTGATCCTGATATTTTGGAATGGGGAGGATTTTTTCCCTAATTCCGTTTCTTCCCCCCCACCCCCCAAAGGCGCAGACTATTCCTGGGGTACGGTTTCCATGGGCGCTGAGTGTCCTCTTCCACCCGAACTGGGCTGCCTTTCTTCATTGGTGACCTGGACAGCAAGAATCATTAGGGATTTCTACCATGGCCAATCCGCATTCTACCCTCATCGGACATCCACAAATGCACGCACTCTCCAACAGGGGTCACAGGATAGTGGTCAGGAGTGGGGACACTGATGCTGGTGGAGTTGGGGCACATTCTTAGGGTAGTGTAGAGGGAGCTTTACTCTGTATCTAACCCGTGCTGTACCTGCCCTGGGAGTGTTTGATGGGACAGTGTAGAGGGAGCTTTACTCTGTATCTAACCCGTGCTGTACCTGCCCTGGGAGTGTTTGATGGGACAGTGTAGAGGGAGCTTTACTCTGTATCTAACCCTGTACCTGCCCCGGGAGTGTTTGATGGGACAGTGTAGAGGGAGCTTTACTCTGTATCTAACCCTGTACCTGCCCCGTGAGTGTTTGATGGGACAGTGTAGAGGGAGTTTTACTCTGTATCTAACCCTGTACCTGCCCCGGGAGTGTTTGATGGGACTGTGTAGAGGGAGCTTTACTCTGTATCTAACCCGTGCTGTACCTGCCCTGGGAGTGTTTGATGGGACAGTGTAGAGGGAGCTTTACTCTGTATCTAACCCTGTACCTGCCCTGGGAGTGTTTGATGGGACAGTGTAGAGGGAGCTTTACTCTGTATCTAACCCGTGCTGTACCTGCCCTGGGAGTGTTTGATGGGACAGTGTAGAGGGAGCTTTACTCTGTATCTAACCCGTGCTGTACCTGCCCTGGGAGTGTTTGATGGGACAATGGATTTGAAGAGTAGAAAATGATTCTATTGCAATATGATCCCTCACCCTGATAGACACAATAATTCACCCTCAAATAATCTATAAGCAAAGAGTCGGGATTTGAACCTGAATGAGGCAGTGGGGATGAAAGTGTCTCTTTTGTTAATGGCTTCAGCATTCTCACTGTCAGTCAGTGGCTGAGTGAGGACGGGAGAGGTTAGACCACCAGTCATTTCTCTGACCCCACCCAACTACTTAAGACAGAGCCAGGTTGAATAAAAATGTCTGACTGAGAACTGATAAATGGGACACAGCCGAGCGTTTCTTTCCAGGTCCTGACTGCACTGCAGTTTGGCCATTCCCTGTGCCAGGAGCCAGTTCCCTCTCGCCCGACGCCTTTCTCACTGTTGGTTCATTGTGATTCCCAGGCGTAAGGATTTGAAGTTGGTGGTTCCCCTGGAGACGAGGATCTATATTCAGCACCTGTCAGTCATTCCCAGATACACAGCCGGCTGTCAGAAGCTTAGGCATGGGTCGAAGTTATTGACACAGTTCAGCTTACACTCAAAATGGGCAACACACTGGGCTCAGAACATGACACAGACTCTCAGTATCTCCTGAGCTTAGTATGGCGACATCTTCCAACTGTAGAGGGAGCTTTACTCTGTATCTAACCCGTGCTGTACCTGCCCTGGGAGTGTTTGATGGGGCAGTGTAGAGGGAGCTTTACCCTGTGCCGTACCTGCCCTGGGAGTGTTTGATGGGGCAGTGTAGAGGGAGCTTTACTCTGTATCTAACCCGTGCTGTACCTGCCCTGGGAGTGTTTGATGGGGCAGTGTAGAGGGAGCTTTACTCTGTATCTAACCCGTGCTGTACCTGCCCTGGGAGTGTTTGATGGGGCAGTGTAGAGGGAGCTTTACCCTGTGCCGTACCTGCCCTGGGAGTGTTTGATGGGGCAGTGTAGAGGGAGCTTTACTCTGTATCTAACCCGTGCTGTACCTGCCCTGGGAGTGTTTGATGGGGCAGTGTAGAGGGAGCTTTACTCTGTATCTAACCCGTGCTGTACCTGCCCTGGGAGTGTTTGATGAGGCAGTGTAGAGGGAGCTTTACTCTGTATCTAACCTGTGCTGTACCTGCCCTGGGAAGTGTTTGATGGGACAGTGTAGAGGGAGCTTTACTCTGTATCTAACCCTGTACCTGCCCTGGGAGTGTTTGACGGGACAGTGTAGAGGGAGCTTTACTTTGTATCTAACCTGTGCTGTACCTGCCCTGGGAAGTGTTTCATGGGACAGTATAGATCCATAGAAAAGATACAGCACAGAAGGGGGCATTTGGCCCATCGTGTCTGCGCCGGCTCGAAGAACAACCAGGTGCCCATTCTAATCCCACCTTCCAGCACCCGGTCCGTAGCCCTGTAGCTTCTAGCACTTTAGGTGCAGGTCCAGGTACTTTTTAAAAGAGTTGAGGGTCCCTGCCTCTACCACCAATTCGGGCAGCGAATTCCATACACCCACCACCCTCTGGGTAAAAAAGTTTTTCCTCGTGTCCCCTCTGATCCTTCCACCAATCAGCTTAAATCTATGTCCTCTAGTTCTTGAACTCTCCGCTAGGGGAAACAGGTACTTCCTGTCAACTCTATCTGGGCCCCTCATAATTTTGTACACCTCAATCAAGTCTCCCCTCAGCCTCCTCTGCTCCAAGGAAAACAACCCCAGCCTATCCAATCTCTCCTCGTAGCTGCAATTTTTAAGCCCTGGCAACATTCTTGTAAATCTTCTCTGCACTCTCTCCAGAGCAATTACGCCTTTCCTGTAATGTGGTGACCAGAACTGCGCACAATACTCCAGCTGTGGCCTTACCAGCGTTTTATACAGTTCCATCATTACATCCCTGCTTTTTGTAATCTATACCTCGGCTAATAACAGAGAGCATTCCGTATGCCTTCTTCACAACCTTATCTACCCGTACTGCCACCTTCAGGGACTTGTGCACATGCACTCCAAGGTCACTCACTTCCTCTACCCCTCTCAATATATTCCCGTTTACTGCGTATTCCCTTTTACTGTTTGCCTTCCCTAAGTGCATTACCTCACACTTCTCCGGGTTGAACTCCATTTGTCACTTTTCCGCCCATTCCACCAACCCATTGATATCTTCTTGGAGTCTACAGCTATCCTCTTCACTAGCAACTACACGGCCAATTTTTGTGTCGTCTGCAAATTTGCCAATCATGCTCCCCACATTCAGGTCCAAATCATTAATATATACCACAAACAGCGAGGGACCCAACACTGAGCCCTGTAGCACACCACTGGAAACGGATTTCCATTCGCAAAGACATCCATTGACTTTTACCCTTTGTTTCCTGTTACTGAGCCAATTTTGGATCCAATTCACCACATTTCCCTGTATCCCATGGGCTTTTACCTTTCTGACCAGTCTGCCATGTGGGACCTTGTCAAATGCCTTACTAAAATCCATGTCGACAACATCCACTGCACTACCCTCATCAATCCTCCTTGTCACTTCCTCAAAGAATTTAATCAGATTTGTAAGGCATGACCTTCCCTGAACAAATCCATGCTGACTATCCCTGATAAACCATGCCTTTCCAAGTGACAGTTTATCCTATCTCTCAGTATTGATTCTAATAGTTTGCCCACCACCGAGGTAAGACTGACCGGCCTATAATTGTTCAGCCTTTCCCTCGTACCCTTTTTAAACAATGATACTACGTTTGCAGTCTTCCAGTCCTCCGGTACCTCCCCTGTATCTGGTGAGGATTGGAAAATGATCCTCAGAGCATCCGCTATTTCCTCCCTGGCTTCCTTCAATAGCCCAGGAAACAATCCATCCGGCCCTGGTAACTTATCAACTTTCAAGGATTCCAGTCCCTCTAGTACTTCCTCTCTCGTTATGTTTACCTTATCCACACCTCTCCTCTTTAACTACTACGTCCGGATCATCCCTTTCCTTTGTGAATACGGAGACAAAATATTCATTTAAAACCCTACCCACATCCTCTGCTTCTACACACAAGTTACCCTGATCATCCCTGATAGGTCCCACCTTTTCCTCTTGTTCTTAATGTACTGATAAAACATCTTTGGATTTTCTTTAATCTTACTAGCTAATATTTTTTCATGTCCTCTCTTTGCTCTCCTTATTTCCTTTTTTACGTCATCCCTGCACTTTCTATGCTCCTCTCGGCTTTCTGCAGTGTTTAGTTTTCTGTGACAGTCATAAGCTTTCTTTTTCTGCTATATCTTGCCCCGTATACTTCTAGACAACCAGGGGGTAGTGCCACCCTTTTTCTTTGAGGGGACGTGTCTGCATTGTACCCGTAGAATTTCACTTTTTAGTGCCTCCCACTGGCTTGCCACTGATTTCTCCGCAAGTAGTTGTGCCCAGTCCACTTCTGCCAAATCAACTCTTAGTTCTGTAAAATTTGCCTTCCCCCAATTTAAAACGTTTACTCCTGATTTAACTCTGTCCTTTTCCATAATAATGCTAAAACTAACTGAATTGTGCTCACTATCCCCAATATGGTCACCCACTTGCCCATCTTCATTTCCCAGGACTAAATCTAGAATTGCATCCCCTCTTGTTGGGCTTGTCACGTACTGGCTAAAAAGTTCTCCTGGACACCGATCAAGAATTTTGCACCCTCTGTGCGCCTCACACTGTTTGAATCCCAGTTGATGTTCGGGTAGTTGAAGTCCCCTACTATTATTGCCCTCTTATTTTTGCACTCAGAAATTTGCCTACATATTTGTTCTTCTATCTCCCTTTCGCTATTCGGGGGTCTATAGTACACTCCTAGTAGTGTGACTGCCCCTTTTTTATTTCTTAGCTCAACCCATATGGCCTCGATTGATGATCCATTTAGCAGATCATCCCTTCTCACAACTGTAATTGATTCTTTAACCAATAATGCTACCCCCCTCCTTTTTTTATCATCCACTCTATCCTGCCCGAAAACTCTATATCCAGGGATATTGAGCTGCCAATTAGCCCCCTCTTTAAGCCAGGTTTCTGTTATAGCAATGATATCATGCTGCCCATGTGTCTATCTGTGTCCTTAGCTCATCTGCTTTGTTTGTAATACTCCTTGCATTGAAGTATATACCCTTTAACCCCGTCAAATTCCTGTGCTAAATACTATTTAACCTTTGCTTCTTTTGCCTTTCCGAGTCGCTAACTACGTCACTAACTGCTTTTCTATTTCCCGTTTCCTGGTCTGAATTTGTCCTTTCTGTTCCTGCCCTTTGGTTCCCATCCCCCTGCCATACTAGTTTAAACCCTCCCCAACAGAACTAGCAAATGCCCCTGCGAGGATATTGGTCCCAGTTCTGCTTGTACAGGTCCCGCCTTTCCCAGAATCAGTCCCAATGCCTCAGGAATTTAAACCCCTCCCTCCTACACCATCTCTCAAGCCACACATTCATCAGGTCTATTCTCCTATTTCTGCTCTCACTAGCACGTGGCACTGGGGGTAATCCTGAGATTACTACCTTAGAGGTCCTGCTTTTTAATTTATTTCCTAACTCCCTATATTCTGCTTGCAGGACCTCATCCCTTTTTCTACCGATGTCGTTGGTATCGATATGGACCACGACCTCTGGCTGTTCACCCTCCCCCTTCAGAATGTCCTGCAGCTGCTCAGTGACATCCTTGACCCTAACACCAGGAAGGCAATATACCATCCTGGAGTCAGGTCTGAGGCCGCAGAAACGCCTATCTGTTCCCCTTACGATGGAATCCCCTATCACTATTGCTCTCCCATTCTTTCTCCTCCCCTCCTGTGCAGCTGAGTCACTCGTGGTGCCACAGTCTTGGCTCTTGCTGCATTCCCCTGATAAGCCATCTCCCCCAACAACATCCAAAGCAGAATATCTGTTTGAGATGGAGATGGCCCCAGGGGACTCCTGCTCTACCTGCCTAGTCCTTTTACTATGCCTGGCGGTCACCCATTTCCTTTCTGCCTACGTAATCTTTACCTGCGGTGTGACCACCTCACTGAACGTGCTATCCACGATAATCTCAGCATCACGGATGCTCCACGGTGAATGTAGAGGGACCTTTACTCTGTATCTACCTGTGCAGCACCTGCCCTGGGAGTGTTTGATGGGACAATTTAGAGGGAGCTTTACTCTGTATCTAACCCGTGCTGTACCAGCCCTGGGAGTGTTTGATGGGACAGTGTAGAGGGAGCTTTACTCTGTATCGAACCTGTGCTGTACCTGCCCTGGGAGTGTTTGATGGGACAGTGTAGAGGGAGCTTTACTCTGTATCGAACCTGTGCTGTACCTGCCCTGGGAGTGTTTGATGGGACAGTGTAGAGAGAGCTTTAACTCTGTATCTAACCTGTAATGTGTGTGGTGTGACTCATTCAGCCTGACCTAACATAGTGTAATGTACAAGTACCAGTTGTAGATATGCTTCAGTATAACAGTGACACTGACAGATGACTCGATAGTCCACACGCCATGAGAAAGATCCCATGACTCCACAAGCACCTCAGAAATCAAAAATGCAAAATCTGCCTTTGGGAGTTGAACACATAATCTCCCATAACGCAGGCCTGACGCTCCCACAGAGTGCTGCACTGCCCGAGGTGCCGCCCTTGGTGTGAGACGTTAAAGCAAGGCCCCATCTGCCTGTTGGGTGGTTGTTAAAGATCCCACGGCCACTATCGCAAGACAAGCAGGGAGTTCTGGCCAGCATTCCTCCCTCAACCAACACCTTTAAAGACACATTAAATGTTCGTTGATGTCTTTCCAGTAACGTAAAAATTCAACTTTGTCTGGGGGAGCCCCTGGACTCTTTCCCCCCTCCCTCCACCACCGTGAGCACTGCTGGACATGAGGGGAGGGGTCGAGACCGTGCAGAAAATGTGTAACATTTAAAAACTTAATTCCGGAAAGGGAGGTTAACCACGTGAAGCACTCGGAATGAGATAAGGTGCTGTGTGAATGCAATTACCATGAATAGCCCATTATTCATCTCTTTATGATTTTATGTAAGAATATGATTTCTGGGTCATTAAGTCTGATAAGGAATGTGATTACTAAGAACAATTGAAATTACTCGGGTCACTACTGATTATAAAATTCTCATCCTCGTGCTCAAATCCCTCCATGGCCTCATCCCCCCTCCCTATCTTTGTAACCTGCTCCAGCCCCACAACCCTCCGAGATCACTGTAACCCCCTCCAGCCCGACAACCCCCCCGAGATCTCTGTAACCCCCTCCAGCCCCGCAACCCTCCGAGATCACTGTAACCCCCTCCAGCCCGACAACCCTCCGAGATCACTGTAACCCCCTCCAGCCCGACAACCCTCCGAGATCTCTGTAACCTCCTCCAGCCCCACAACCCTCCGAGATCACTGTAACCCCCTCCAGCCCGACAACCCCCTGAGATCTCTGTAACCCCCTCCAGCCCCGCAACCCTCCGAGATCTCTGTAACCCCCTCCAGCCCTCCAACCCCCTCCGAGATCTCTGTAACCCCCTCCAGCCCCACAACCCTCCGAGATCTCTGTAACCCCCTCCAGCCCACAACCCCTCCGAGATCTCTGTAACCCCCTCCAGCCCCACAACCCTCCGAGATCTCTGTAACCCCCTCCAGCCCACAACCCCTCCGAGATCTCTGTAACCCCCTCCAACCCCCTCCGAGATCTCTGTAACCCCCTCCAGCCCCACAACCCTCCGAGATCTCTGTAACCCCCTCCAGCCCACAACCCCTCCGAGATCTCTGTAACCCCCTCCAGCCCCACAACCCTCCGAGATCTCTGTAACCCCCTCCAGCCCACAACCCCTCCGAGATCTCTGTAACCCCCTCCAACCCCCTCCGAGATCTCTGTAACCCCCTCCAGCCCCACAACCCTCCGAGATCTCTGTAGCCCCCTCCAGCCCACAACCCCTCCGAGATCTCTGTAACCCCCTCCAGCCCCACAACCCTCCGAGATCTCTGTAACCTGCTCCAGCCTGACAACCCCTCCGAGATCTCTGTAACCCCCTCCAGCCCCGCAACCCCCCCCCGAGATCTCTATAACCCCCTCCAGCCCCGCAACCCTCCGAGATCTCTGTAACCTGCTCCAGCCCCACAACCCTCCGAGATCTCCACCCTCCTCCAATTCTTATGCATCCCCCGATTTTCTTCGCTCCACCATTGGCGGCCGTGCCTTCAGCTGCCTGGGCCCTAAGCTCTGGAATTCCCTCCCTACATCCCTCCCCCTCTCTCTCTTTTTAAGACCCTCCTTAAAACCTACCTCTTTGACCTATATATATATAAATGCAAGTTGTTGGAAGCCGTTAGCACCATAGAACTTATCATTGAAAGACTGTTGAAGCAGTTTAGCAACGTGGAACTAATATCAGCAGAACGTAGCTGAATAATATAAAATCAGGGCACGGGGGGACCCCAATTTTAGAGCTCTCAGGACGGTCGGAAATCCACAGGAAAAGGCAGGTTTTACAAATGCTTGTTATTTGATATAACTATTGGAACATTGTTCTTGGTGTTACAAACACACTCGCGTCCGAACCACGTGGAATATTATTGAAAAGGATTGACGAGCATTGGTAGCAGTAATAATATTTTCCAACGTTTTGCTTTCTAATCTCCTGTGCGGCTTGAATCGTGTGAAGTTGGTGCTTGTGGGTTACTGCACAAACCTCTGGCTGGACGGCCTCTTGGAAGAGTCATCACTTGACCTCCCGGTATCATTCTGGTAAATGACACCCGGGCTGAAAGGGTTGGATTATGAGGACAGGTTGCATCGACTAGGTTTGCTGTTGAGGCTGGGGGGGTCAATTGGAGCTTTCAAAACCGAGATTGATGGATTTTTGTTGGGTATGGGGATCAAGGGTTACGGAACCAAGGTGGCTAGATGGAGTTAAGATACAGATCAGCCATGATCTGATTGGATGGCGGAACGGGCTGAATGGCCTCCTTCGGTTCCGATTGTTCCCACCTCCGGGAATGTCAGATTAATCTCCTGCTGCGAGTGACACCCGGGAGAACAATCATTAGAGGGGGTGTTTTAAAAAAAAAAGGTTTTCGTTCTCTTTGAACACTTTCCATTATTAATTGTAAAAAAAAAATTGCAGCTGAGGGGAAAAGGGCTATTTGACCGGGGTGGGGTGCAGAGGTCATGTCATGTGATGAAACCTCCAGGAACACGTCCATTCAGAGTTGGCGATCCCGGGCTTGCGCACAGGCTGCCAATTCGTGCATGACCACTGTCGCTCTGAGATCCTCCTCGTTGCGACAAGTAAACCAAAGGAGGCGTCTGAGAGGTGATCTTCGACAGGTTTAGAAAGGAAGGACTCCCATTTCTACAGGGCCTTTCACCACCTCAGGACGTCCCAAAGCGCTGTGCAGCCAATGAAGCACTTTTTTTTTTTGAAGTGTGCTCACTGTTGTAATGTAGGGAGACGCGGCAGCCAATTTGCGCACAGCAAGATCCCACAAACAGCGATGAGATAAATGACCGGATCATCTGTTTTAGTGATGTTGGTTGAGGGATTAATATCGGACATGAGTTGATGTTGAAAAGGTAAAACGCTGGAGTACAAGAAGGGGTACAAATTAGTTAACGGCAAATTTAGGACTGATCTCGGGAAGTTGTGCTTTGTACAGTGTTGAATATATGGGATGGACTCCCAGATGGAGCATTAGGGGCAAAGACTTTGGTGTATGAATGAAGAAACAATTGGATTCTGCTATTGGGAGCTCTCGGGTCATTCTGGGTGGTTGAGTTAAGATGGGCTTGCTGATCGGTGACTATCTGGGGGCGGTTTCACCCTGAGGTGAGTCTCGCTGACCGCAGCACAGGGTTATTCTGACTGTCCGTGACACTTTCTAATGTAAACCAAGCCCACCGTCAGATTATCGAGGGTCTCGCGAGCTGCCACCAGAACCCCTGCTAATGATAAAAAGCAGCAGGGTATCACTGGTCTCCAGGGAATTAGTCGGGTGTGACGGCAGAAAGTAAGCAGGGAAGAACAATGGATGGACGAAAGGGACTCTTGCTGGGGGGGTGGGGGGGGGGGGGGAAGGAGATTAATTAGCAGCGACGGCAGGAAGCAAGAAGGGAAGAGGATGGGGAATGGAGATCACTGGTCTCTGTTTGACTCGTTCTCCCATTGAATCGCTGTATCCCCCTCTAATCACCAGTCCTACTATCATCGAGTGGGCGGGGTGTGAGAAACCTCTCGGGTTACATCGAATGTACAGCACAGAAACAGGCCATTCGGCCCATCTCATCAGTGTCGCTGTTTCAGGAGAGTTGGGGTTTTTATATTAGTGGGGGGAGTTGGAAGTTTTATATTGAGGGGGAGTTGGGGATTGTATTGGGGGGGGAGTTGGGGATTGTATTGGGGGGGGAGTTGGAGATTGTATTGGGGGGGGGAGTTGGAGATTGTATTGGGGGGGGAGTTTGTGGTTGTATTGGGGGGGGAGTTTGTGGTTGTATTGGGGGGGGGGAGTTGGAGATTGTATTGGGGGGGGAGTTGGAGATTGTATTGGGGGGGGAGTTGGAGATTGTATTGGGGGGGAGTTGGAGATTGTATTGGGGGGGGCAGTTTGTGGTTGTATTGGGGGGGGAGTTGGAGATTGTATTGGGGGGGGAGTTGGAGGTTGTATTGGGGGGGGAGTTGGAGATTGTATTGGGGGGGGAGTTGGAGATTGTATTGGGGGGGGCAGTTTGTGGTTGTATTGGGGGGGGCAGTTTGTGGTTGTATTGGGGGGGGGGAGTTGGAGATTGTATTGGGGGGGCAGTTTGTGGTTGTATTGGGGGGGGCAGTTTGTGGTTGTATTGGGGGGGGGAGTTGGAGATTGTATTGGGGGGGGGAGTTGGAGATTGTATTGGGGGGGGAGTTGGAGATTGTATTGTGGGGGGGAGTTGGAGATTGTATTGGGGGGGGGAGTTGGAGATTGTATTGGGGGGGGGAGTTTGTGTTGTATTGGGGGGGGGGAGTTTGTGGTTGTATTGGGGGGGGAGTTGGAGATTGTATTGGGGGGGGGAGTTGGAGATTGTATTGGGGGGGAGTTGGAGATTGTATTGGGGGGGGGAGTTGGAGATTGTATTGGGGGGGGAGTTGGAGATTGTATTGGGGGGGGAGTTGGAGATTGTATTGGGGGGGGGGAGTTGGAGATTGTATTGGGGGGGGGGAGTTGGAGATTGTATTGGGGGGGGGGAGTTGGAGATTGTATTGGGGGGGGCAGTTTGTGGTTGTATTGGGGGGGGAGTTGGAGATTGTATTGGGGGGGGGGAGTTGGAGATTGTATTGGGGGGGGCAGTTTGTGGTTGTATTGGGGGGGGAGTTGGAGATTGTATTGGGGGGGGGGGGGAGTTGGAGGTTGTATTGGGGGGGGAGTTGGAGATTGTATTGGGGGGAGTTGGAGATTGTATTGGGGGGGCAGTTTGTGGTTGTATTGGGGGGGGCAGTTTGTGGTTGTATTGGGGGGGGAGTTGGAGATTGTATTGGGGGGGGGAGTTGGAGATTGTATTGGGGGGGAGTTGGAGATTGTATTGGGGGGGAGTTGGAGATTGTATTGGGGGGGGAGTTGGAGATTGTATTGGGGGGGGTGGGGGAGTTGGAGATTGTATTGGGGGGGGTGGGGGAGTTGGAGATTGTATTGGGGGGGGTGGGGGAGTTGGAGATTGTATTGGGGGGGGAGTTGGAGATTGTATGGGGGGGGGAAGTTTGTGGTTGTATTGGAAGAGCTTTTATGAAGATCTGAGATAACCCTGTTTACAGTTAGTGTTTAATAGCAGATTCTATTTGCTTAACTTATATTTGCAGAGATAAACGAGTACAGCAGCATCCACCCCTCCCAACCTGAATATCAGCAACACGTCCTTTTACTCCGTGCAACACCTTGAACACTCGTCTAACCTAATACTTTAATTTTTGGAATATCATTTTTGTAATTCCTGTGAATTTAATGCATTATTTTCTTTTCTGCCCCTCATTCAGGGGGATTAACATCTTACTGGTGTTTTGGTGACGCACAGTTTAATACCACTGACTACACGAGACGTTGATTTATCTGATCGAAAGGAGTGGGAGGGGGTGAACAAGTGTGCCTGACTTGTGATTTCCCAGCTCCAAGCAGTCGTCATACAATTTAAAAAAAGACAAACTTGCATTTCTACAGTGCCTTTAAGGACGTCCCAAAGCGCTTTACAACCAATGAAGTACTTCTGAAGTGTAGTCACTGCTGTAATGTAGGAAACACGGCAGCCAATTTGCGCACAGCAAGATCCCACAAACAGCAATGTGATAACGACCAGATCATCTGTTTTTTAGTGATGTTGGTTGAGGGATAAATATTGGCCCCAGGACACCGGGGAGAACTCCCCCTGCTCTTCTTCCAATAGTGGCCGTGGGATCTTTTACATCCACCCGAGAGGGGCAGACGGGGCCTCGGTTTAACGACTCATCCGAAAGACGGCACCTCCGACAGTGCAGCGCTCCCTCAGTACTGACCCTCCGACAGTGCGGCGCTCCCTCAGTACTGACCCTCCGACAGTGCGGCGCTCCCTCAGTACTGACCCTCCGACAGTGCGGCGCTCCCTCAGTACTGACCCTCCGACAGTGCGGCGCTCCCTCAGTACTGACCCTCCGACAGTGCGGCGCTCCCTCAGTACTGACCCTCCGACAGTGCGGCGCTCCCTCAGTACTGACCCTCCGACAGTGCGGCGCTCCCTCAGTACTGACCCTCCGACAGTGCGGCGCTCCCTCAGTACTGACCCTCCGACAGTGCGGCGCTCCCTCAGTACTGACCCTCCGACAGTGCGGCGCTCCCTCAGTACTGACCCTCCGACAGTGCGGCGCTCCCTCAGTACTGACCCTCCGACAGTGCGGCGCTCCCTCAGTACTGACCCTCCGACAGTGCGGCGCTCCCTCAGTACTGACCCTCCGACAGTGCGGCGCTCCCTCAGTACTGGCGCCGGGGAGTGTCGGCCTGGATTATGGGGCTCAAGTCTGTGGAGTGGGGGCTCGAACCCACGACCTCCTGACTCAGGCGAGAGTGAGACCCACTTGAGCCATGGCTGACACCCTGGATTTTGTTGAGAACGAGCTCTGGGTCAATGATTAACGGGACAACGGGGTGGAAATTTACCAGCGGATTATCTTTATCTGTACTTTACAGGCCCCTGGTCCGAGCTTAATCACCATCCCGTGGTAAATGATTCTCGGCAAACCAGACAGAGTTTTTATCAGCGCTGGCCAGGAGCAGTTCTTCGATTACACACTGGTTTTAATATCCATCACACCTGTCGCCCTGGCACTCAGCGCAGTGAGCGAGAGATTATCAATTAGTCTCGGCAGGGTGATCATCATTTTATTGGAGTCGCTCCACAGGATCATCAAGGTGGAATTCAGTCCCGGCGAGTGGAAAGTCTGTCAATTCGGAAAGCTGGGTGAGGGCATTGTTTGGATTTGTTACTTCACTCTCCCTCTCTCTCCCGCTTCTTGCGAGAAGGAATTAAAAAATAAAATGGCATTTCTACAGCGCCTTTCACCACCTCAGGACGTCCCAAAGCGCTTTACAGCCAACTAAGTACTTTTTTTGAAGTATGGTCACTGTTGTAATGTAGGAAACGCAGCAGCCAATTTGCGCACAGCAAGATCCCACAAACAGCAATGTGATAATGATCAGATCATCTGTTTTTTTAGTGATGTTGGTTGAGGGATAAATATTGGTCCCAGGACACCGGGGAGAACTCCCCCTGCTCTTCTTCCAATAGTGGCCGTGGGATCTTTTACATCCACCCGAGAGGGAGCAGACGGGGCCTCGGTTTAACGTCTCATCGGAAAGACGGCCCCTCGAACAGTGCAGCACTCCCTCAGTACTGACCCTCCGACAGTGCAGCGCTCCCTCAGTACTGACACTCCGACAGTGCAGCGCTCCCTCAGTACTGACCCTCCGACAGTGCAGCGCTCCCTCAGTACTGACCCTCCGACAGTGCGGCACTCCCTCAGTACTGACCCTCCGACAGTGCGGCGCTCCCTCAGTACTGACCCTCCGACAGTGCAGCGCTCCCTCAGTACTGACCCTCCGACAGTGCAGCGCTCCCTCAGTACTGACCCTCCGACAATGCAGCGCTCCCTCAGTACTGACCCTCCGACAGTGCAGCGCTCCCTCAGTCTTCCAATAGTGGCCGTGGGATCTTTTACATCCACCTGAGAGGGGCAGACGGGGCCTCGGTTTAACGTCTCATCCGAAAGACGGCGCCTCCGCCTGGATTTTGGGGCTTGAGTCTCTGGAGTGGGGGCTCGAACCCACACCTTCTGACTGAACATAAGATATTAAGGGGAACAGATAGGGTGGATAGAGAGAAACTATTTCCGCTGATTGGGGATTCTAGGAGTAGGGGGCACAGTCTAAAAATTAGAGCCAGACCTTTCAGGAGTGAGATTAGAAAACATTTCTACACACAAAGGGTTGTAGAAGTTTGGAACTCTCTTCCGCAAACGGCAATTGATACTAGCTCAATTGCTAAATTTAATTCTGAGATAGATAGCTTTTTGGCAATCAAAGGTATTAAGGGATATGGGCCAAAGGCAGGTATATGGAGTTAGATCACAGATCAGCCATGATCTTATCAAATGGCGGAGCAGGCATGAGGGGCTGAATGGCCTACTCCTGTTCCTATGTAACATGAGTGAGCCTGCAGTGATTCACACTCCCCTGTTGGCTCCCCCCACCCAGTGGACAGAGGCAACGCCCGTACAGATCATGAAGATCCCAGGCCCATGTTAGCAGGTGTTTGGGGACTAGGACACGTGCTCGGAGACGAGGGTGGGAATTGAGGGAAAAAGCCGAGTGCAGTGTTTGCAGGCAGACGGCGGCTGCCACTCCCCTCACTGTACCAGCTAAGATGTGGAGATGCCGGTGATGGACTGGGGTTGACAATTGTAAACAATTTTACAACACCAAGTTATAGTCCAGCAATTTTATTTTAAACTGTCTGTTATCACCAGCATTGTTCTGTGAATTATAAATGCGACTTCATTTCGAGGACTTCATTTCCACATCGTTCACCTGAAGAAGGAGGTAGCCTCCGAAAGCTTGTGAATTTAAAATAAAATTGCTGGACTATAACTTGGTGTTGTAAAATTGTTTACAATTGTACCAGCTAACACACACACCAGCACTCAACAGCTGTCAATATTTAATCCTCCTTAAACCGCCTGTGTCACTGCAGTGTTTCTCAGGACAGTATCCACACTCCCTCGCTTCCTGAGTGACACGTTCATGGGACCACTGAAAGGAACTGGTTTCTCTCTCTGGCTAACTCATTGTTTGGGGGGGCAGGGAGATGGAGTCACCAGGTTCTGCGCCTCCCCCACCGTGTTGCTCCTTTTTGAGTTCACGCTCCAGGTATAAGACGAATACGTGAATAAACTTGCAGAATGGGCGTGTAAATGGCAAATGAATTTTAATAGAGATAAGTGTGAGGTGGTGTGTTTTGGTAGGAGGAATGAGGAGGCCACATACTGCTGGGAAAATAAGTCTAAATGGGGTAGAGGAGCAGAGGGATCTGGGGGAGCAGAGGGATCTGGGGGTACAGATACACAAATCACTAAAAGTAACGACGCAGGTTAATAAGACCAATTTTTTAAAAAAAAGCAAAGCACTGAGCTGAATCGAATTGAAAAGCAGGGAAATTATGTCAAACTTATATAGAACCTTGGTTAGACCACACTTGGAGCACCGTGCACAGTTCTGGTCTCCATATACCTCGGTTAGACCACACTTGGAGTACTGTGCACAGTTCTGGTCTCCATATACCATGGTTAGACCACACTTGGAGCACGGTGCACAGTTCTGGTGTCCATATTATAAAAAGGATATCAAGGCACTGGAGAAGGTGCCAAAAAAGATTAGCAAGGATGATACCAGAACTGAGAGGTTCTAAATATCAAGAAAGACTGAACAGGCTGGGGCTCTTTTCTCTAGGAAAACCTGATAGAGGACTTTAAGATTATGAAAGGGTTCGATAGGGTAAATGTAGAGAAGGTGTTTCCACTTGCGGGGGAGACCAGAACTAGGGGCCATAAATATAAGATAGTCACTAATAAATCCAATAGGGGAATTCAGGAGAAACTTCTTTACCCAGAGAGTGGTGAGAATGTGGAACTCACTCCCACAAGGAGTAATTGAGGCAAACAGCAGAGATGCATTTAAGGGGAAGCTGGATAAACACATGAGTGAGAAAGGAATAGAAGGATATGCTTGATAGGGTGAGATGAAAAGGGGAGGGAGAAGGCTCGTGTGTTATATAAAGACTGGCCCGCTAAATCTGCGTCTTCATCCCCAGTTTTCTCTCTCCAGCTGAACGTGGTGATGTGCTGGAGTTACAACAACTTGGCCACCGATTTGGGACCTCGGCACCCCTCGATTAGATTCCAGTCTGTAACTCACTCCCGGGTATCTGTTATTCTACATATAAACCCCCCGAACCCCTCGATTAGATTCCAGTCTGTAACTCACTCCCGGGTATCTGTTATTCTACATATAAACCCCCCGAACCCCTCGATTAGATTCCAGTCTGTAACTCACTCCCGGGTATCTGTTATTCTATATATAAACCCCCCGAACCCCTCGATTAGATTCCAGCCTGTAACTCACTCCCGGGTATCTGTTATTCTATATATAAACCCCCCGAACCCCTCGATTAGATTCCAGTCTGTAACTCACTCCCGGGTATCTGTTATTCTATATATAAACCCCCCGAACACCTCGATTAGATTCCAGTCTGTAACTCACTCCCGGGTATCTGTTATTCTATATATAAACCCCCGATCCCCTCGATTAGATTCCAGTCTGTAACTCACTCCCGGGTATCTGTTATTCTATATATAAACCCCCGAACCCCTCGATTAGATTCCAGTCTGTAACTCACTCCCGGGTATCTGTTATTCTATATATAAACCCCCCGAACACCTCGATTAGATTCCAGTCTGTAACTCACTCCCGGGTATCTGTTATTCTATATATGAACCCCTCGATTAGATTCCAGTCTGTAACTCACTCCCGGGTATCTGTGAGAAACCTGGCCGTGCTCACGTAGAGAGTTTGCCTCTGGTTGAAAGTGTGGGTGAATTGGGTCGGATTTGTGCATTGCCGACTTCACCCCCTAGTGACTGACACTAAGGGGCTCTTTGCCCAGTTACAGGGATCAGAAGCCATTTATTGATGTGGTTACTTGCCCCTTCCCTTTGGGGAAACAACCGAGAATGCAAAAATCATTTCCTATTTGACACAGGACAAAAACTTAAATTGGGACTTTATTCTGTATCTAAACCTGTACCTGCCCTGGGAGTGTTTGATGGGACAGTGTAGAGGGAGCTTTACTCTGTATCTAACCCTGTACCTGCCCTGGGAGTGTTTGATGGGACAGTGTAGAGGGAGCTTTACTCTGTATCTAACCCGTGCTGTACCTGCCCTGGGAGTGTTTGATGGGACAGTGTCGAGGGAGCTTTACTCTGTATCTAACCCTGTACCTGCCCTGGGAGTGTTTGATGGGACAGTGTAGAGGGAGCTTTACTCTGTATCTAACCCGTGCTGTACCTGCCCTGGGAGTGTTTGATGGGACAGTGTAGAGGGAGCTTTACTCTGTATCTAACCCGTGCTGTACCTGCCCTGGGAGTGTTTGATGGGACAGTGTAGAGGGAGCTTTACTCTGTATCTAACCCGTGCTGTACCTGCCCTGGGAGTGTTTGATGGGACAGTGTAGAGGGAGCTTTACTCTGTATCTAACCCGTGCTGTACCTGCCCTGGGTGTGTTTGACGGGACAGTGTAGAGGGAGCTTTACTCTGTATCTAACCCTGTACCTGCCCTGGGAGTGTTTGATGGGACAGTGTAGAGGGAGCTTTACTCTGTATCTAACCCTGTACCTGCCCGTGGGAGTGTTTGATGGGACAGTGTAGAGGGAGCTTTACTCTGTATCTAACCCTGTACCTGCCCTGGGAGTGTTTGATGGGACAGTGTAGAGGGAGCTTTACTCTGTATCTAACCCTGTACCTGCCCTGGGAGTGTTTGATGGGACAGTCTAGAGGGAGCTGTCTTGGCACTGCCTCTAAATGGTGAGAAATATTGAATTTCTAACCTTTCACTCGAAGGAAGTACAAAATGAATCTAAAATAATTTGTTAAAGACAAGAATTGTGGGTGATGGGAATACTTGTGGTTTGAGCACAGGTTATATGGAAGGGTTTCTACTATATTATGTTGCCAAGGCAACAGTTTATCTGCTGCTCAAACACAAGTGCACATAAGATTAACTGATAGTTCTGCTTTTGTTGATTCTGTCCTTTCTTCCCCTTGGTTTATTTGTGCTGTTTTCATGCAGCTCGCCAACAACTGGCTTCGGCCGAGGGAGAATCGTACAGTGGCGGGCCCAAATCGAGAGATTTGGTTGGCACATCCCTTTGGCGTAGCGTCCCCCTCTAGCGTTCGTTCCACACAGGTAGGAACTCAGGGTGGGGGTGGAATGGTGATGATGCCATTGCACCACCTGTTGTGGAATCATAGAACACAGGAGGGGGCCATTCGGCCCATCGTGCCTGTGCCGGCTCTTTGAAAGAGCTCTCCAATTAGTCCCACTCCCCCCTGCTCTTTCCCCGTAGCCCTGCAATTTTTCCCCTTCGAGTATTTATCCAATTCCCTTTTGAAAGTTATTATTGAATCTGCTTCCACCGCCCTTTCAGGCAGTGAATTCCAGATCATCACAACTCGCTGCGTAAAAAACATTCTCCTCGTCTTCCCCCGGTTCTTTTGCCAGTCACCTTAAATCTGTGTCCTCTGGTTACTGACCCTCATAGAATCGTAGAAAATAGGAGCAAGAGTAGGCCATTCGGCCCTTCGGGCCTGCTCCGCCATTCAGAATGATCACGGCTGATCCTCTAACTCAGTACCCTGTTCCCGCTTTTTCCCCATATCCCTTGATCCCTTTAGCATTAAGAAATATATCTGTCTCCTTGAATACATCTAATGACTTGGCCTCCACTGCCTTCTGTGGTAGAGAATTCCACAGGTTCACCACCCTCTGAGTGAAGAAATTTCTCCTAATCTCGGTTCTAAATGGCATTCCCCGTATCCTGAGACTGTGACCCCTGGTTCTGGACTCCCCAGCCATCGGGAACATGCCTCTATTGACCCTCCTGCCACTGGAAACAGTTTCTCCTTATTTACTCGATCAAAACCCCTCATGATTTTGAACCCCTCGATTAAATCTCCCCTTAACCTTCTCTGCTCTAAGGTGAACAATCCCAGATTCTCCAGTCTCTCCACATAACTGAAGTCCCTCATCCCTGGGACCATTCTCGTAAATCTCCTCTGCACCCTCTCCAAGACCCCGACATCCTTCCTAAAGTGCGGTGCCCAGAATTGGACACAAAACTCCAGCCGAGACCTAACCAGTGTTTTATAAAAGGTTTAGCATAACTTCCTTGCTTTTGTTCTCCATGCCTTTATTGATAAAGCCCATTGATACCCATTCATTTGACTTTCCCTCCCTGTCCTTTCCCCAGCTGAGGTACAGTCCCTCCGGCCTCCCGCCCCCTGCCATCTCATCCAACCAGCTGTCAGACCCGCACGAGCCTGGTGAGTGTCGGCTGTTCGACCGCGGGGTGCATCCCGGACAAGTCTGGCCGTGCTGCTTCGCAAGGGTCAAATGCAACTCGCCGTTGTTCGCACGTGAAGAATGGAGCGAGGTGCGGACGGGGGGATCTGGTGGGCACGGAACCCACACGCCAGCAAGTGGGGGGGGGGGGTGGTGGAAACGGGGGGGGAAAACCACATTTTAAAACCTTGTGCGGGTCTGGACTGCACCTCGCGTCACTCCCCGTGAGCAGAGAGACAGACACCTCCCCCCACCCCCCCCCCGCCCTCCCCAAACCTCCTCCGTCTGCTTATGCCAGGCTACAGGGTGCTGGGGGAGAGATCACGGGGGCAGTGGGCAATCTGCCTTCTCAGCCCTGGGGGGCAGCGAGTACCTAGTTCCCCACCTCGGCCCCCGCCGCCCCCAGCCAGCCTCTCATCCCCTCCGTGACCTCCGTGACTATAATCTGCCCCGGGGCAGTGGGGGAGGAGGTGGTTTTCACATCCCCGACACAATACAGCTCCCAGGTAAAGTATACTTAAACATTGAAATCACTGCAGGATGGCTCACTGTACCTGTCTGATGTTCCCAGATTCCCGAAGAACCTCCTCCGATCCTTCCCACGCCCAATCCTTAACCGTCCGGCACTGACGGAAGTCCTGCAGATTTACCAAGGCGGATATGTCAACTCGCACGTGTGAAAACCCCTTCTCAGTGGAGTTTGTGAGCTGCGGGGTAGGGGAGTGGGGAAAGAGAGGTCCTCACTTCACCCCAGGGTGGGGGGGGGGGGAGGGGCAAAGGGGGAGACCCAACGATGCCCGAGATCACAGCCGCGCTCCCGCTGCCCTGTATCCGCCTCTGCCCTTGTGCGTTATGTGTGAAACTTCACTTTACCTGCTTACTTTGAACAAATATTGTGTCAGCTTTTGTAAGTAAACAACGAGCTCGAGTGCTGCAGAGAATCCGCCTTCCCCGTTGTGGGATATGGATGTGAAGGCAAACTCTCCCCGTTTGAGCTCACAGCGAGGAGCCGCAGCCCGAGGGAGCTCTGGGACGGAAATCCGGCATCGCTTCGTTATGACCTGTGCCCGGTGCCAAACTCCCCGCTCTCCCTAATCTTCCTCCCTTCTCTCCCTGAGAATATCCTTCTACAGATCTGGAGCTCCATTAGTACCTCGCCCCTTTCTTTGTTCATTCGTGGCTCAGCGGGGAGCACACTCGCCTCTGAATCAGAGGGTCGTGGGTTCGAGTCCCCACTCCAGAGACTTGAGCCCATAATCCAGGCCAACACTCCCGGTGCCAGTACTGAGGGAGCGCCGCACTGTCGGAGGGTCAGTACTGAGGGAGCGCCGCACTGTCGGAGGGTCAGTACTGAGGGAGCACCGCACTGTCGGAGGGTCAGTACTGAGGGAGCGCCGCACTGTCGGAGGGTCAGTACTGAGGGAGCGCCGCACTGTCGGAGGGTCAGTACTGAGGGAGCGCCGCGCTGTCGGAGGGTCGGTACTGAGGGAGCGCCGCGCTGTCGGAGGGTCGGTACTGAGGGAGCGCCGCGCTGTCGGAGGGTCGGTACTGAGGGAGCGCCGCGCTGTCGGAGGGTCGGTACTGAGGGAGCGCCGCGCTGTCGGAGGGTCGGTACTGAGGGAGCGCCGCGCTGTCGGAGGGTCGGTACTGAGGGAGCGCCGCGCTGTCGGAGGGTCGGTACTGAGGGAGCGCCGCGCTGTCGGAGGGTCGGTACTGAGGGAGCGCCGCGCTGTCGGAGGGTCGGTACTGAGGGAGCGCCGCACTGTCGGAGGGTCGGTACTGAGGGAGCGCCGCACTGTCGGAGGGTCGGTACTGAGGGAGCGCCGCACTGTCGGAGGGTCGGTACTGAGGGAGCGCCGCACTGTCGGAGGGTCGGTACCGAGGGAGCGCCGCACTGTCGGAGGGTCGGTACCGAGGGAGCGCCGCACTGTCGGAGGGTCGGTACCGAGGGAGCGCCGCACTGTCGGAGGGTCGGTACTGAGGGAGCGCCGCACTGTCGGAGGGTCAGTACTGAGGGAGCGCCGCACTGTCGGAGGGTCAGTACTGAGGGAGCGCCGCACTGTCGGAGGGTCGGTACTGAGGGAGCGCCGCACTGTCGGAGGGTCAGTACTGAGGGAGCGCCGCACTGTCGGAGGTGCCGTCTTTTGGATGAAACGTTAAACCGAGGCCCCGTCTGCCCCTCTCAGGTGGATGTAAAAGATCCCACGGCCACTATTGGAAGAAGAGCAGGGGGAGTTCTCCCCGGTGTCCTGGGCCAATGTTTATCCTCAACCAACCTCTATCCGGTCATCATCTCATTGCTGTTTGTGGGATCTTGCTGTGCGCAAATTGACTGTCGTGTTTCCTACATTACAACAGTGACTACACTTCAAAAAGTACTTCATTGGCTGTAAAGTGCTTTGGGCCGTCCTGAGGTGGTGAAAGGCCCGGCAGGAATGGGAGTTCTTTTCTCGACCCGTACCATAACCATTACACCACAAAACCCACCTCAGCCATTGGGAAGGCTCTCCTTGGACAGCAGGGCCCACAAGGACAGCTTGTGTAACTGGCCCCATTATCACAGCCACTCAGTGTCAAGAGAGCGGTTCATCCATAATTCATCTCTTCACTATTCCCAGACCTGCTGTAGCTACTTTTCACATGTTTAATTTAAGGGAGACAATCGTAAATAAAACATCCGAGGCCCTGAGACGCGGGAGAGAAGTGGGGAAAGGCCCCTCGCCGTCCCGAGCACACAGCCGAGCCCTGTCCCCCCACCCAGCGCCCACGGACACACTCATTCTCTCTCCCGCGCCCGCGCGCTCTCTCTCCCTCGCCCGCGCGCTCTCTCTCCCTCGCCCGCGCGCTCTCTCTCCCTCGCCCGCGCGCTCTCTCCCTCGCCCGCGCGCTCTCTCTCCCTCGCCCGCATGCGCACGCTCTCTCTCCCTCGCCCGCGCACTCTCTCTCCCTCGCCCGCGCGCTCTCTCTCCCTCGCCCGCGCGCTCTCTCTCCCTCGCCCGCGCGCTCTCTCTCCCTCGCCCGCGCGCTCTCTCTCCCTCGCCCGCATGCGCACGCTCTCTCTCCCTCGCCCGCGCGCTCGCTCTCCCTCGCCCGCGCGCTCGCTCTCTCTCCCTCGCCCGCGCGCTCGCGCTCTCTCCCTCGCCCGCGCGCGCGCTCTCTCCCTCGCCCGCGCGCGCGCTCTCTCTCCCTCGCCCGCGCGCGCGCTCTCTCTCCCTCGCCCGCGCGCGCGCTCTCTCTCCCTCGCCCGCGCGCGCGCTCTCTCTCCCTCGCCCGCGCGCGCGCTCTCTCTCCCTCGCCCGCGCGCGCGCTCTCTCTCCCTCGCCCGCGCGCGCTCTCTCTCCCTCGCCCGCGCGCGCGCTCTCTCTCCCTCGCCCGCGCGCTCTCTCTCCCTCGCCCGCGCGCTCTCTCTCCCTCGCCCGCGCGCTCTCTCTCCCTCGCCCGCGCGCTCTCTCTCCCTCGCCCGCGCGCTCTCTCTCCCTCGCCCGCGCGCTCTCTCTCCCTCGCCCGCGCGCTCTCTCTCCCTCGCCCGCGCGCTCTCTCTCCCTCGCCCGCGCGCTCTCTCTCCCTCGCCCGCGCGCGCTCTCTCCCTCGCCCGCGCGCTCGCTCTCCCTCGCCCGCGCGCTCGCTCTCCCTCGCCCGCGCGCTCGCTCTCCCTCGCCCGCGCGCTCTCTCTCCCTCGCCCGCGCGCTCTCTCTCCCTCGCCCGCGCGCTCTCTCTCCCTCGCCCGCGCGCTCTCTCTCCCTCGCCCGCGCGCTCTCTCTCCCTCGCCCGCATGCGCACGCTCTCTCTCCCTCGCCCGCGCGCTCTCTCTCCCTCGCCCGCGCGCTCTCTCTCCCTCGCCCGCGCGCTCTCTCTCCCTCGCCCGCGCGCTCTCTCTCCCTCGCCCGCGCGCTCGCTCTCCCTCGCCCGCGCGCTCGCTCTCCCTCGCCCGCGCGCTCGCTCTCCCTCGCCCGCGCGCGCGCTCGCTCTCCCTCGCCCGCGCGCGCGCTCTCTCTCCCTCGCCCGCGCGCGCGCTCTCTCTCCCTCGCCCGCGCGCGCGCTCTCTCTCCCTCGCCCGCGCGCGCGCTCTCTCTCCCTCGCCCGCGCGCGCGCTCTCTCTCCCTCGCCCGCGCGCGCGCTCTCTCTCCCTCGCCCGCGCGCGCGCTCTCTCTCCCTCGCCCGCGCGCGCGCTCTCTCTCCCTCGCCCGCGCGCGCGCGCTCTCTCCCTCGCCCGCGCGCGCGCGCTCTCTCCCTCGCCCGCGCGCGCGCGCTCTCTCCCTCGCCCGCGCGCGCGCTCTCTCTCCCTCGCCCGCGCGCGCGCTCTCTCTCCCTCGCCCGCGCGCGCGCTCTCTCTCCCTCGCCCGCGCGCGCGCTCTCTCTCCCTCGCCCGCGCGCGCGCTCTCTCTCCCTCGCCCGCGCGCGCGCTCGCTCTCCCTCGCCCGCGCGCGCGCTCGCTCTCCCTCGCCCGCGCGCGCTCTCTCCGCCCCCCGCGCGCGCTCTCCCCCTCCCGCGCGCGCGCTCCGGATCGCTCTCCCCCGCTCGCTCCCACTCACTCTTCCCCGCCCGCGCGCGCTCGCTCCCGCTCGCTCGCTCTCCCCCGCGCTCGCTCCCGCTCGCTCCCACGCGCGCGCTCTCCCTCGCTCTCACCCCGCACGCGGGCTCGCGCTCTCGCACACTGCCCGCACAAGTGCAGTAATCAGCAGTGATGGAACGTACATTTATACAGCGATATTGGTTCAGTATTCTGGCTTGAAATTGTTTTGGAATGAAAATTGAAATAAAATCAATGAAGCGAAATGGATTTAAGCCGAGTGTATGGGGAGCTGTGGAAATCCATTGTATTGACAATTACCAATAGTCAGAAGATAAACAAGGCTCTCGTCCCTCCCCTTACTGCTCCCATGGTTGCAGTATTGATACCGGTGTTGTTATTTTCTGAATTGCTGAATAAATATTTAGTGAGTTTTCAGTTGCGCCCATTATATACACAGCGTGACACCTGGGGCCAGCCGGGAATGCAGTTTTACTGGTTCCTGTCTGAGGGTATAGCGAGAGCTGGGCACTGACCCAGCTTCCGTTTGCACGAAACAGGCATGACTGTGACTTGTCTCTGCTGCAGACACAGCTCAGAGCATCAGACGATTGTCCGCAAAATAGCCTGACGTTCATCGGGAAAGATGGCAGCCGTCGGGGGAATGGCCAATTGTGTTGAGGGCCTCTGATGATTTTGTTCAGTGCCGGCTGTGGCTCAGTGTCTCTCTCTCGCCTCTGGGTCAGAAGCTCATGGGTTTGAGCCCCCAATCCACAGACTTGAGCCCCATTAGCCAGGCCGACACTCCCAGTGCCAGTGCTGAGGGAGCGCTGCACTGTCGGAGGGTCAGTACTGAGGGAGCGCCGCACTGTCGGAGGGTCAGTACTGAGGGAGCGCTGCACTGTCGGAGGGTCAGTACTGAGGGAGCGCCGCACTGTCGGAGGGTCAGTACTGAGGGAGCGTCGGAGGGTCAGTACTGAGGGAACGCTGCACTGTCGGAGGGTCAGTACTGAGGGAGTGCTGCACTGTCGGAGGGTCAGTACTGAGGGAACGCTGCACTGCCGGAGGGTCAGTACTGAGGGAGCGCTGCACTGTCGGAGGGTCAGTACTGAGGGAGCGCTGCACTGTCGGAGGGTCGGTACTGAGGGAGTGCCGCACTGTCAGAGGGTCAGTACTGGGGGAGTGCTGCACTGTCGGAGGGTCAGTACTGAGGGAGTGCTGCACTGTCGGAGGGTCAGTACTGAGGGAGTGCTGCACTGTCGGAGGGTCAGTACTGAGGGAGCGCCGCACTGTCGGAGGGTCAGTACTGGGGGAGTGCTGCACTGTTGGAGGGTCAGTACTGAGGGAGTGCTGCACTGTCGGAGGGTCAGTACTGAGGGAGTGCTGCACTGTCGGAGGGTCAGTACTGAGGGAGCGCCGCACTGTCGGAGGGTCAGTACTGAGGGAGTGCCGCACTGTCGGAGGGTCAGTACTGAGGGAGCGCTGCACTGTCGGAGGGTCAGTACTGAGGGAGCGCTGCACTGTCGGAGGGTCAGTACTGAGGGAGTGCTGCACTGTCGGAGGGTCAGTACTGAGGGAGTGCTGCACTGTCGGAGGGTCAGTACTGAGGGAGCGCTGCACTGTTGGAGGTGCCGTCTTTCGGATGAGACGTTAAACCGAGGCCCCGTCTGCCCCTCTCAGGTGGATGTAAAAGATCCCACGGCCACTATTGGAAGAAGAGCAGGGGGAGTTCTCCCCGGTGTCCTGGGGCCAATATTTATCCCTCAACCAACATCACTAAAAAAACAGATGATCTGGTCATTATCACATTGCTGTTTGTGGGATCTTGCTGTGCGCAAATTGGCTGCCGCGTTTCCTGCATTACAACAGTGACCACACTTCAAAAAAAAAGTACTTCATTGGTTGTAAAGCGCTTTGGGACGTCCTGAGGTGGGGAAAGGGGCTGTCGAAGTGGGAGTTCTTTCTTTACGTGTTTATGAGCTGCTACAGTAAGATTGGTGACCATCAGCGAGGGGTTAATGCCGGCAACTCGCGGTAACCATCGGAATACAGTAGGGAACTCCCACTGCACTACCGGGTAAAACCTTCAAAATACCATCCAGGTCCAGGCCTGAGGGAGCAGGTGGTGTCATAGTGCTTGGGTGGTTTTGTTTCTCAGTTGGTGCTCGATTTTTAAAAAAAAAACAAAAGCAAATGGCGGTTTGGTATTTGCCCGTAGGCAGGGCGGAGCCGTGGAGCAGGAGGATGCTGGAAGCGGATCAAGGAAATTGGACATCAGGCTGATAACATCAGAGTCGAGGGAGCGCCACTCGCTTTCTTGTGCAACCGATACGAGGAGGAGCAACTCATTGCTCCCGGGGTGAACGCCCCCCCTCCCCCCCACCACCACCACCGACGTGGAACTGGCCCAGTGTTGATCCTCGGTCTGTACTGGGTCAGCTAATGTTGGGAGCACTAGGATTGTCCAGGGGCACTGCTTGATGGGGGGCGGGCGGGGGGCTTGTAATCGCTGTCTCAGTGACCTCCCATTGCAACAGTAGTAAATGGATATCAGGTGGGGAGAGGCTTCGGTGCCTTCCCCCCATGGTTGAATAGCCGGCACTCATCGTCCAGGCGCACGCACATGGAGAGAGTCCGCGAGTGAGGTACAGGCGGTTGGCACCTGTGAAGAGGCGGGAGGCGGGAGAGGAGGGGAGAAATAATATTGGCTGCTGCATATTGTTGGCAAACAAAGGTTCCTACATCAACACTACGGGTCGGGTCGAACAGTTTGAGCTCGGCTCAGACGGTAGCACTCGTACCTCTGAGGCTGGTGCTTGTGGGTTCGAGCCCCATCACAGAGATTTCAGCACCTAATCCAGGCTGTCACTCCCAGTGCAGTACTGAGCGAGCGCTGATTGTGGTAAACAGGAGACTGGAATCTGTATAGGATTCTCTCCATCACTTCGTTCTATCAGACACTAAATATCACACACTAATGTGAGATTTGCACAGGCTAAATCAGCTAGTCGGATTTATTTACAATTAGAATAATATATGGAAGCGACATTACTAAGCACATTCTAGAAAATATAAGACAACCATATTTTAAGATACACAAATACAGACCGCCCCTTTCAGACCTCTGTGCCCCTTCTCCAGTCTCTCTGCGATCAGGTTACATTTCTTACACTGGCACTCTCTCCACGTGCAGAATCTCTGGTGTCCCTTCAGAGCCAACACGTACCCGTGATTCCTGCACTGGGCACACTGTTGAAACTAAAGCATCTCTTGGGATAACTCAGCATCTTGCAGTTCGAGGCTATCAACTGAAAAATGTAAGCCAAACACTGGCTGAGTCCTTCAGTCTTAAGAGTCTGAAATCCAGTGAAACTACAGCTCGGTTCAGTATTTCTACAATTGATGTGGAAATCTAGAACATCACCTGCCAACAATCTAATGAGGAGATGTGTTTGGTGGATCAATTCCATCATTTGCACCTTTTCATACATTGTAACTGGCTATCTTAACACAAGACAACAAGCAAAAATTATATATCTGTTTGACATCAAAAGCCAGAACTAACTACTTCTAAATGGAGAACATTTTTTAACGCAGCGAGTTGTGATGATCTGGAATTCACTGCCTGAAAGGGCGGTGGAAGCAGATTCAATAATAACTTTCAAAAGGGAAATTGGAGAAATACTTGAAGGGGAGAAAATGTGCAGGGGCTACGGGGAAAGAGCAGGGGAGTGGGACTAGTTGGATAGCTCTTTCAAAGAGCCGGCACAGGCAGGATGGGCCAAATGGCCTCGTTCTGTGATTGGAAACAAAACTCCAGATGCACAAATCTGCAGGGTAGAAGATTTCAAGCTTTAAAGAGAGGGGCCTCTCCGTAATTGGAATGAAGCAATTGAGCCCCTTTCAACTATAAACAGAAGACACAGGCTGCCCCATCCTGTAACCATTGACAGACCTGCTCTTAATTAACCCCCAACAGAGCACCGCTGATATTTTATAGTTCCGAAACAGAACTGCGGCCATCTGTAGCAATTCTAGTCCTGCGCTGGGCGAGATCGGTGGACCCAGCACCGACTCAATGGGTGCGCTGCCCGATTCTGAGCCATTCCCCCACCCGGGCTTTGATCCCCGGTCTCTGCCGAGATAGGGAACTTCAATTGGTCTCGGTGCCCGGTGGACTGGGGTTGGGGGCGGAGGGGGATAAGTCAGGCCAGGGTTTCCCGCTCCTGATCGGTACTCAGTGACCCCGCCCCCCCCCAACACCCCGCGTGCCTGTGGCTGGCAGGTGACCGCTCGGCTGTGATACCCCCCAAGGGCGAATAGCTGGCCGGTAGATCACAAGCGCGCCGGTGCTATCTGAAGCGGGTGGGGCAACAAAACAGAAATGCCTCTGCGCCAGTGACGGGGATGTACCGTTTGCGGGTCAGCTGCACGCACTCTTCGCTCCCCGTCTCCTCCCCTTCCTCCCCCCCACCACTCGCGGGCCTCTGACCCTGGGCCGGAACAGCTCATTGGCTCCAGCCCCCGACAGGCCCCAGCTCGCAATGCGGAGCTCCCTATTCCACGGCCCCATTAAGTCACACTCGTTGGGCTGTGACCTTAGTCACTCTTGCCCGATGGTCAGGCTGGTGATAACGTGACTCTGTAACTGAAGTGTAGTGCTGTACACACAAGCCCTTACTGCAGTGGACAGACTGATGTATTACCAGCGGCCGGCTTTAACTCAGGACAGTTCAACGAAACCCGATCGCTGTTTGTTGACAATTCAGCAAATATTTGCACAGTGTTCTATTACTTCCTTATATCACCGCTGTTTTTATTGAAAGTTTGCAGACTTGAGATTTATGCTTGCGACCAGCTTGAAAGGGGTGACATTGGTCGGCTGTGAAAGATGATCCAATAACTGAGTTCCCCGTTCGATCCCCCCGGTGACCCTGAATGCTCAGAATAAGGGGTCGCCCGTTTAAGACGGAAATGAGGAGGAATTTCTTCTCCCAGAGGGTCGTGAATCTTTGGAATTCTTTACCCCAAAAAGCTGTGGAGGCCGAGTCATTGAATACATTCAAGGGAGTCAAAAGATATGGGGAAAGGGCGGGAAAGTCGAGTTGAGGTAAAAATCAGATCAGCCGTGATCTCATTGAATGGCGGAGCAGGCTCGAGGGGCCGAATGGCCTACTCCTGCTCCTATCTCTTATGGTCTTATAAAGGCACCGCCCGGTGTGGCACACACCTTGAATGTTTCCAGCTCACTCCCCGCTCAGCTCTGCTCCCCCTCCCCCGTACCCTAACTCGCACCCAGTCCCGTTCACCTATCGCCCCCTGTGCTCGCTGACCTACATCGGCTCCCGGTCCGGGAACACCTCGAATTTAAAATTCTCATCCTGGGTTCAAATTTCCCTCCGTGGCCCTCGCCCCTCCTCCCTATCTCTGTAACCTCCTCCAGCCCTACAACCCTCCGGGATCTCTGCGCTCCTCCAATTCTGGCCTCTTGCCCATCCCCGATTTCCATCGCTCCACCATTGGCGGCCGTGCCTTCAGCTGCCTGGGCCCTAAGCTCTGGAATTCCCTCCCTAAACCTCTCCGCCTCTCTCTCCTCCTTTAAGACGCTCCTTAAAACCTCCCTCTTTGACCGAGCTTTTGGTCACCTGTCCTAATATCTCCTCATGTGGCTCGGTGTCAATTTCTGTCTGATCAACGCTCCTGTGAAGCGCCCTGGGAGGTTTTACTATGTTAAAGGTGCTGTATAAACACTAAGTGTTGTTACCTGCTGAATTAATGGGTCCTCTCCATTCTCACGGTGTGGGGGTGCAGGCAGACTGCGGACAGATGGCCAGAGTCTCCGGACGGTGCCCCCGATACGCTCACACCCAGGATCAGCGTTGCTGGACAGTGGTGCAGATCCCCGCTCTGGTGCCTGTCGGTAAACTGCAGGAGCTGCAGTGAGAACGAGCTCCTGTACAGCAGGAATGTTCGGCTGGCTGGCAGCAGACTGTGCAGGGTGGAGCCTTGCATCACCGGTTAAACTTAGTCACTGACAATTTCAGAAATACCCATCAAGAAAATGATATTTGTGCCGGAGAGAGCTCACCCCAGACGGGCACACACAAACGGACAGCTGGTCCACACTGAGTCACAGGTGCAGGCAGAGCCATAGATTGATACAGGTATAAACGCACATAAACACACACACTTAGATCCTCAGACAGAAGGGACAGGAGCCTCCCTCCCCCCTCCCAGTGACGCCTACTCTCGCCTCTGAGTCAGAAGGTCGTGGGTTCGAACCCCCACTCCAGAGACTTGAGCCCCGTAATCCAGGCCGACACTCCCGGTGCCAGCACCGAGGGAGCGCCGCACTGTCGGAGGTGCCATCTGTCGGATGAGACGTTAAACCGAGGCCCCGTCTGCCCTCTCGTGAACGTAAAATATCCCACGGCCACTATTTCAAAGAAGAGCAGGAGCAGTGTCCTGGTCAATATTTATCCCTCAACCAACTTCGCTAAAAAAACAGATGATCCGGTCATTATCACATTGCTGTTTGTGGGATCTTGCTGTGTGCAAATTAGCTGCTGCGTTTCCTACATTACAGCAGTGACTACACTTCAAAAAAAAAAGTACTTCATTGGCTGTAAAGCGCTTTGGGACGTCCTGAAAAGTGCTGTATAAATGCAAGTTCGTTCTTGCTTTGAGTTCAGTGACCAAACAGTTAATTCAATGATCCAAATGCCTTGGATTCAGCAGGTGTATGATGGCAGTCAGAACCCTGTAAACTGCATGCAAATTGCATTCTTCAGCTATCGCAGTTGTAATTGGAATCCAGATACTCACTTGTTCATCCAGTTCAGGCTGACCGTTTCGAAACAATTGAACCATTGAAAAAAACACTCCCAGGGCTTAAATCACTGCATGAACTCGGGCACTGATCCAAAAAATAACCCACAGCACCAGATTCAATGCTTCTCTTGCATGGAAGGTATATGTGGCAGGTATATGTGGCAGGTATGTCGATGGCTGGTCACGCTCTCTACGCACAGTGTCAGCAGTGGGTCGCACTCTCACCTCGAAATCACAAGGTCCAGAGACTTGAGGTCATAATTCAGGTCGACACTCCTTGTGCAGTACTGAGGGAGCGCCGCACTGTCGGAGGGTCAGTGCTGAGGGAGTGCCGCACTGTCGGAGGGTCAGTACTGAGGGAGCGCCGCACTGTCGGAGGGTCAGTGCTGAGGGAGCGCCGCACTGTCGGAGGGTCAGTGCTGAGGGAGCGCCACACTGTCGGAGGGTCAGTACTGAGGGAGCGCCGCACTGTCGGAGGGTCAGTGCTGAGGGAGCGCCACACTGTCGGAGGGTCAGTACTGAGGGAGCGCCGCACTGTCGGAGGGTCAGTGCTGAGGGAGCGCCGCACTGTCGGAGGGTCAGTACTGAGGGAGCGCCGCACTGTCGGAGGGTCAGTACTGAGGGAGCGCCGCACTGTCGGAGGGTCAGTGCTGAGGGAGCGCCGCACTGTCGGAGGGTCAGTACTGAGGGAGCGCCGCACTGTCGGAGGGTCAGTACTGAGGGAGCGCCGCACTGTCGGAGGGTCAGTACTGAGGGAGCGCCGCACTGTCGGAGGGTCAGTACTGAGGGAGCGCCGCACTGTCGGAGGGTCAGTACTGAGGGAGCGCCGCACTGTCGGAGGGTCAGTACTGAGGGAGCGCCGCACTGTCGGAGGGTCAGTACTGAGGGAGCGCCGCACTGTCGGAGGGTCAGTGCTGAGGGAGTGCCGCACTGTCGGAGGGTCAGTGCTGAGGGAGCGCCACACTGTCGGAGGGTCAGTGCTGAGGGAGTGCCGCACTGTCGGAGGGTCAGTGCTGAGGGAGCGCCGCACTGTCGGAGGGTCAGTGCTGAGGGAGCGCCGCACTGTCGGAGGGTCAGTGCTGAGGGAGCGCCGCACTGTCGGAGGGTCAGTGCTGAGGGAGCGCCGCACTGTCGGAGGGTCAGTGCTGAGGGAGCGCCGCACTGTCGGAGGGTCAGTGCTGAGGGAGGGCTGCACTGTCGGAGGGTCAGTGCTGAGGGAGCGCCGCACTGTCAGAGGGTCAGCACTGAAGGAGTGCCGCACTGTCGGAGGGTCAGTACTGAGGGAGCGCCGCACTGTCGGAGGGTCAGTACTGAGGGAGCGCCGCACTGTCGGAGGTGGTCATTATCACAATGCTGTTTGTTGGAATTTGCTGTGTGCAATTTGGTTTCCTACATTTCAACAGTGACCACACTTCAGTAATTCACTGGCAGTAAAGCGCTTTGGGACGTCCTGAGGTGGTGAAAGGTGCTTTCGAAATGGGAGTCTTTCTTTTTTCTCTAATTGCACTGCCCGCTGTCTCTCCCCCATCCCTGTCTCCTTCTCTCTCTCGCTGACTCGTTCTCATGAACCCCCAGAGATGTGAATGTATTTAAGGGTGTTGCGGTTTTGGGTTGTACATGGGATATTTTGCCCGGGTTCAGCAATGCCGATCGTTCTCATTCCCCCTTCTCCCCCGCAGTGGGACGCCTCATATTGAGGTGAATGAGAGCGGGATTGCACTGTGCACTCTCACTCTATATACCATTAGCTGGAGCGTATCCTGTGAACCATGTCTTTGATGGACAGACTAAACACACACACTGAGAGCCTGGGCTAGAAACCAACAGTGGGTTTCCTTTAACTTATCCCAAGCAAATGAACAGGATGCCATTCAAAGAAAGGGTGTGATAAACTTTACTACAGACGTAAAAGTAATGAACAGGCCATTCCCCTGAGTTTTATCTCTCTCAAACGTTCATTGAATCTTCGAAAACAGACGTTCGTGCCTTACATGGTGAAGCTTGTAACCAGCAGAGTTCGCACAGCCTGCTGCTAAAATCACTTAACCCCGACACGTAACTTAAACTCACCCACTGAGGGGTAACTGAGAAATACAGTCCCAACCACTCGGAAATTGTACCTAGTAAAACCCGTCCAACAAAGAGGATGAATGTCATCCGGGGCTCAGTGTCTCTCTCTCTCGCGCCTCGGCGTTAGAAGGTCGTGGGATCGAGCCCCCACTCCAGAGACTCGAGCCCCATAATCCGGGCCGACACTCCCCGGTGCCAGTACTGAGGGAGCGCTGCACTGTCGGAGGGTCAGTACTGAGGGAGCGCTGCACTGTCGGAGGGTCAGTACTGAGGGAGCGCTGCACTGTCGGAGGGTCAGTACTGAGGGAGCGCTGCACTGTCGGAGGGTCAGTACTGAGGGAGCGCTGCACTGTCGGAGGGTCAGTACTGAGGGAGCGCCGCACCATTGGAGGGTCAGTACTGAGGGAGCGCTGCACTGTCGGAGGCCCCGTCTGCCCCTCTCAGGTGGATGTAAAAGATCCCACGGCCACTATTGGAAGAAGAGCAGGGGGAGTTCTCCCCGGTGTCCTGGGGCCAATATTTATCCCTCAACCAACATCACTTAAAAAAACAGATTATCTGGTCATTATCACATTGCTGTTTGTGGGATCTTGCTGTGCGTAAATTGGCTGCCGCGTTTCCTTAATCACAACAGTGATTACGCTTCAAAAATACTTCACTGGCCGTAAAGCGCTTTGGGACGTCCTGAGGTGGTGAAAGGTGCTGCAGAAATACAAGTCTTATCAGTTTCGAGCTGCTCAGCCACTCTGACTGCATGCGTTGGCTCTGGCTGTTCAGTGATTGAACATCACAACTATTCTCCAGTTATGATCGTATCAGATTGATAAGTCAGGCACAGGCTGTCGACACCTTGCAGTGTTTTTGCACCCAGATCCAGCTGTCTGGTATCACGGGGATGAGAGTCTTCAGACATTGAGATGTGACTAAGAGTCTCTTAGAAGCACTGAGTTACGACAGAGCTCAGCGCTGGGTCATTAACCCTGTACGTGCTGACACTATACTGCGCCATTCAGCATGTCCCAGGGTGCTTCACCGGAACGTAAATCAGACTAAAATCAGACACCGAGCCACATAAGGAGATATTAGGACAGGTGACCAAAAGCTCGGTCAAAGAGGGAGGTTTTAAGGAGTGTCTTAAAGGAGGAGAGAGAGGCGGAGGGGTTTAGGGAGGGAATTCCAGAGCTTAGGGCCCAGGCAGCTGAAGGCACGGCTGCCAATGGTGGAGCGATGGAAATCGGGGATGGGCAAGAGGCCAGAATTGGAGGAGCCAAGAAAATAAGTGTCACACCGTCCCTTGTTTCATCCTCCCGCAAGCAAATCGGGTATTTTGTAAACCGTTCCCCACCTCGGATATTCGCCCTTGGGGGGAGGCCTCGCAGCCAAGCCCTGATCGCCTGCTCTCCCGATGCCCGTGCACTTGTACTTGTTTCGTTAGTGGATGGCTCTGGATAGAGATCGGAGGGGGAACCACTGGCTGATTCCACCACCCCGCGCCCCTCCCCAGCCCAAGGGCACTGAGACCAATTCAATGGAGGCGGGGGGGGTGGGGGAGGCAGAGCTCATCAGGTGCCGCCTCCCATGGTCGAGCGATGGGAGCCCTAGAGAAAGAGTGAGCCGCACATTACAGCACTGAATAATTTAAAGCTCATCCATTAGCCGCTGCGTGTTCTTGCTCATTCCCAACCGCAGCTGCTCCACATTCTGACAATCTGCTAAAACATTGATTCCGAGGAATTAATGGAAGTCTATAAAAAGCAGCTTCCTCCACAGTTCAGGCTCTGGGACGTCACAGCTCTGCCTCGAGAGGTGGGGGAGAGGTGGTTGCTGCTGTGGTGAGGCAGCTATTGCAAGGATATTGTGACTGCTCACCGATCAAACAAAATCTCCTAAACTCCAGGGAATACATAGAAATTACAGCACAGAAACAGGCCACTCGGCCCCACTGGTCCATGCTGGTGTTTATGCTCCACACGAGCCTCCTCCCTCCCTACTTCATCTCACCCTATCAGCATATCCTTCTATTCCTTTCTCCCTCATGTGTTTATCGAGCTTCCCCTTAAATCCATCTACACTATTCACCTCAACCACTCCATGTGGGAGTGAGTTCCACATTCTCACCACTCTCTGGGTAAAGAAGTTTCTCCTGAATTCCCGATTGGATTTATTAGTGACTATCTTATATTTATGGCCCCTAGTTCTGGTCTCCCCCGCAAGTGGAAACATCTTCTCTACGTTTACCCTGTCGAACCCTGTCATAATTTTAAAGACCTCTATCAGGTCACCCCTCAGCCTCCTCTTTTCTAGAGAAAAGAGCCCCAGCCTGTTCAATCTTACAAGCCAAGCTCAGAGAGTCCTGTCACAGGTTTCTTGAACATTGGATAGACTGCAGTCATCTCTCTCTCTCTCTCTCTCTCTCTGCCCCTTAACTTGCTAAAATGGTCGGCCAACGTCTGGAGGGTGGTAGAATGTTGGCCGGCGACCTCTGGCCTTTGCTCACTTCTCTCCCCCTCGGTCATCTGGCGAGGAGGTTCTGCACGAGGTAGAGGGGGGCCCTCGAGGGAAGTGACCCACAGCCCCAACACTTTGGGACGAAACCCTCGTAGTTTTGCGCAAAGGACCAGCAACCTCCCAGCAGTCACCTTGGACAAGACGGAGCTCCGACACCCGTGGATGTCCTACATGCCACTGTGAGGAACATGGCAACAGGAGGGAGGCCATTCAAGCCCCTCGAACCTGTTCCGCCATTCAATCAGATCATGGCTGATCTGTATCTTAACTCCATTTACCCGCCTTGGTTCCGTAACCTTTAATCCCCTCACCCAACAAAAATCCATCCATCTCAGTTTGAAGTTTCCAATTGACCCCCGGCCTCAACAGCTTTTTTTGGGGGAGAGAGTTCCAGATTCCCACTCCCCTTTGTGTGAGGAAGTGCTTCCTGACATCACCCCTGAACGGCCTGGCTCTAATTTTAAGGTTCTGCCCCCCTTGTTCTGGACTCCCCCCACCAGAGGAAATAGTTTCTCTCTATCGACCCGATCAAATCCTTTAATCGTCTTAAACACCTCGATTAAATCACCTCTTAATCTTCTGTACTGGAGAGAACACAAGCCTCGTCCATGCAACCTGTCCTTGTAATTTAACCCCTTTTAGCCCCGTTCATCAACTTGGAGCTAAGGCAGATAAACGAGAGTATTTTCTAAACACACTCAAGCCCCTCCCTGACCACCAACCCCAGTCACTCTTAAAAAAAAGAACTCACAGCAGGGCCAAGAGAATTTGGAAAAACTTGAGACCTTAAGGTGAAAATCTGCAGCCCCGCAGTGACTGTAACGACGTGTTTCTACTCAGCCTCCAGCTGAAAGTCAAAGTTTAAAAGCCCCCTGCCTCCTTTAACTTGGCCTTTGGGTTGAAGGGGAATTTGCCGGGGTGGGTGGTGAGAGGGGTGGAAGTTTGAATGGGTGCTGCAGCCCCGCCAGTCACCCAGAGGTGGCAGCACCGAGACCTCAGTGAGCTCAGCGTCACCACCTGCTGGACCTCAGTGGACGCTGCGCCCTGACCAAAAACCCCCGGAGCCGGGAGAAACAGGGAGAATTTGCATTTGTATAGCGACTTGCACCTCCTCAGGACGTCCCAAAGCGCTTCACAGCCAGTGAAGTACTTTTGCAACGTAGGCACCGTTGCAATACGGGAAAGGCAGCTGTCAGTTTGCTCACAGCAAACAGCAATGTGATAAATGACCAGATATTCAGTTTTAGCGATGTTCAGTGGTGCCGTATAAATGGGAATTGCTTCTTTATTGAACAGTTAGTGGGTGCATAGTCAGCCTGTTGAGTGGTTCAAGTTCCCTCCTCCTCCCTGCTGGCTGCCTCGTTGTCATTTGAAATGTTGGCTGGAAAGCCTCTGTGGGCTTGTTTTTGGGGGGGTGCCTGCAAGACCCCCCCCTCCCTCTGACCTCCCCCAGTCACTGCAGGAGGGTCTCTCCCCCCCCCTCACCAGTAGGGGATGGCAGAGCCGTGAGGGAAGACGACTGGGCCTTAATGGCAAGGCTGCATTTATTGGATGTATACAGGTGGTGAAAGGCTAGCTCAGTACAGATGGAGCCTGGGCGCTCCCGGGTGGTGCAGTGACCCACTTTTACTCACTTGCTGCTACAACACGGCCACAGGTCCCTTTAAGCAACAAAAGTCGCCTCCTCCTCTCAATGATGTAACCTGGCCTTGGAACTTGCTCAATGAGAAGCACCAGGCCGAGGCCTCGGGGGGGGGGGAACCATGGCAACCAGTCACTGCCTCCTCCCCACGGGAGTCATATGATCACAGGCGATGATGTCACTTCCCATCCTAGCCCAGCTGGCAGAGTGGGGGCCGAAGAAATGGGGGTTCGATGGTCAGCTCCCCTCCCCCTCCTCCCCTCCGTTAATTATAAATGGCAGCAGTGGGGTTGACCAAAGCATGTTGCTGGGTGAACGTGGAGGGCGTTAGGGCCCTGGGGGCATCTTATTTTGTGGTCACCGCCCCCCCCCCTCCCAGATTTATTGCCGGGGCCAGGTGGCGAGCGGAGAGATCTTTGACTGTGTGAGGCTCAGTGTCGAGGTGTTTTTTTGGCCATGTCCGCACTTGCTCCCAGCACTTTACTGCAGCCTCCAGTCTTCTACCCAGTGAGTCTGGCCGTGGGGGGAGGGGGCTGGAGGGGAGGGGGGTGGGGGAGGGGGCTGGAGGCTGGAGGGAGGGGGTGGGGGTGGGGGAGGGGGGTGGGGGGGAGGGGGGGTGGGGGTTGGGGGGTGGGGGGAGGGGGGCTGGAGGGTGGGGAGTGGCTGATGTTGGTTATAAGGCTCGTTCTTATAATGATGTTGGTCGAGGGATAAATATTGGCCCCAGGACACCGGGGGAGAACTCCCCCTGCTCTTCTTCCAATAGTGGCCGTGGGATCTTTTACATCCACCTGAGAGGGGCAGACGGGGCCTCGGTTTAACGTCTCATCCGAAAGACGGCCCCTCCGACAGTGCGGCGCTCCCTCAGTACCCGACCCTCCGACAGTGCGGCGCTCCCTCAGTACCGACCCTCCGACAGTGCGGCGCTCCCTCAGCACTGACCCTCCGACAAGTGCGGCGCTCCCTCAGCACTGACCCTCCGACAGTGCGGCGCTCCCCTCAGCACTGACCCTCCGACAGTGCGGCGCTCCCTCAGCACTGACCCTCCGACAGTGCGGCGCTCCCTCAGCACTGACCCTCCGACAGTGCGGCGCTCCCTCAGCACTGACCCTCCGACAGTGCGGCGCTCCCTCAGCACTGACCCTCCGACAGTGCGGCGCTCCCTCAGCACTGACCCTCCGACAGTGCGGCGCTCCCTCAGCACTGACCCTCCGACAGTGCGGCGCTCCCTCAGCACTGACCCTCCGACAGTGCGGCGCTCCCTCAGTACTGACCCCCGGGGAGTGTCGGCCTGGATTATGGGGCTCAAGCCTCAGGAGTGGGGCTCGAACCCACGACCCTCTAACTCAGGCGCGAGGCCTATTCTCCACAAATAAGTCCAGGCAGTGGGATATTCGACTGCGGAGGCAGCACCGGCTGATCCTGCCCTTGTCCGACAAACTTCCCAGAAGGAGTGGGAGCTGATTGTAACCAACCCCCCGTTCCCCCCATCCTCCCTGGGAGCGTGTGGGACCCCACCTCACGCTGAGTTCCCGACTGTCACGGCGCTGTTCCGAGGGGCACGCAGGGCGTCCGTCTGCCATCTTGGACACGGAACCGAGGTAACGGAATGAATCGCATACAGAAATGGTTTCGTGGGGCGGACGGACTGAAGGAGAGGTGGGGGGGCGGTCCAGGAGAGACTCCTCCTGACATAAGGAGCACCCCCAGAAAACCTGTACCCCAACCGAACGGCCTCCCCACCCCCGAGTAAGGAGGTGCCCAAGGGGAGTCTCAATCCGTCTCTCAGGTGGGTGGGGGGACTCGTCTGCCTCTGTGTTTCTCTCGCTCTCGCTCTGTCTCTCGCTCTGTCTCTGTCTCTA
>NC_090367.1:658050-733050 GCF_035084215.1 Heptranchias perlo | reverse complement strand
TCCCGCTAAAGGCATTGGCTAGCTGCTGGTTCCACTGGCAATTCTCACCAGCACTCCCTCCCCTCCGAGACCCTCGTTCAGTCTCCACGTGTGGGACTGGACAGTGAGTGTCGACAGGGTATTAGGCTGTGGGCCTAGTCCTGTCCAAAATAATCAGAAGGGCTAATGGAACGTTAGCCTTTATAACGAGAGGGCTAGAATATAAAGGGGAGGAAGTTTTGCTACAGCTGTACACAGCCCTGGTTAGACCACATCTGGAGCACTGGGTACAGTTCTGGGCACCGCACCTCAGAAAGGACATATTGGCCTTGGAGGGAGTGCAGTGCAGATTCACCAGAATATTACCAGGGCTCCAAGGGTTAGATTACGAGGAGAGATTACATAAACTAGGCCTGTATTCCCTGGAATATAGAAGGTTAAGGGGTGATTTAATTGGGGTTTTTTAGAATTTTGAAAGGAATTGATGGGGTAACTCAAGAGAAACTTTTCCCACTGGTGGAGGGAGTCCAGGACAAGGGAACAGAACCTTAAAATCAGAGCCAGGCCATTCAGGGGAGAAGATCGGCAAAAGATCTTCACACCAAGGGTGGGGGAGAAGTGCGGAACTCTCCCTCCCCCACCCTTTCTTCGTCCCTCCTCGTCCCTCCCTGGGCCAGTGTTAGAAGCTCCATCACCGCTAACACTGCCTGGAGCAGGGGGTGACGATCTGCGACCCAGGTAAAGGTGACGTAGTCAACCCCTGGAATCTAGAACGAACCAAAACTCACCATCGTTCTGCCACTCCTCCCCACACACAAGGTTATCGCCAATGGAAAGCAGCTGCTGGGGTTCAGGTATCGGAGGCCGCTGGGCAGAGTGGACACTTTACAGATCTCCGGCCCCGTCTTCGTCAAAGTAATCGGATTCCTCAACAAGAGCGTGAGTACCAGGAGCTGGCAGCCATTTTGTGATGTGACTGACCGATGATAAAATGGATAGAATCTTTGAAGGTGGCAGGACAATTCGATGAGGCAGTTTTAAAAAAGCATCCTGGGCTTTATTAATAGAGGCATAGAGTACAAAAGCACAGAGATTATGCTAAACCCTTTATAAAACACTGGTCAGGCCTCAGCTGGAGTATTGTGTCCAATTCTGGGCACTGCACTTTAGGAAGGATGTCGGGGCCTTGGAGAGGGTGCAGAGGAGATTTACTCGAACGGTCCCAGGGATGAGGGACTTCAGTTATGTGGAGAGACTGGAGAATCTGGGATTGTTCTCCTTAGAGCAGAGAAGGTTAAGGGGAGATTTAATCGAGGGGTTCAAAATCATGAGGGGTTTTGATAGAGTAAATAAGGAGAAACTGTCTCCAGTGGCAGGAGGGTCGGTAACCAGAGGACACAGATTTAAGATAATTGGTGAAAGAACCAGAGGGGAAGATGAGGAGAATGTTTTTTTACGCAGCGAGTTGTGATGATCTGGAATTCACTGCCTGAAAGGGCGGTGGAAGCAGATTCAATAATAACTTTCAAAAGGGGAATTGGAGAAATACTTGAAGGAAAAATTTACAGGGGGTCTGGGGAAAGAGCAGGGGGGAGTGGGACTAATGGGATAGATCTTTCAAAGGGCCAGCACAGGCACGATGGGCCGAATGGCCTCCTTCTGCGCTGTGTTATTCTATGGTGGGTGGGGAGGGGGGGGAGTTTAGCCTGGAAATCTTTCCCTGGTGGTGAGATCATGTCAGACAATTGTGGACAGACGCTTTGGGTGAAGGGAGAGAAGGGGCTTTTTCAAGTATTTCTCCAATTCCCTTTTGAAAGTTATTATTGAATCTGCTTCCACCGCCCTTTCAGGCAGTGAATTCCAGATCATCACAACTCGCTGCGTAAAAAAACATTCTCCTCATCTCCCCCTCTGGTTCTTTCACCAATTATCTTCAATCTGTGTCCTCTGGTTACCGACCCTCCTGCCACTGGAGACAGTTTCTCCTTATTTACTCCATCAAAACCCCTCATGATTTTGAACCCCTCGATTAAATCTCCCCTTAACCTTCTCATGGGACAGACGGTCAGCATAAAAGGTCCTTCATGCGACTGTGGGCAAGAACCTGGGAATCGGGCGCTATCCTGGAATATTTCCAGCGTTGGGGAATCAGATGCAGGTGAGAGTCTGACAGTGTCAGAAGGTGCAGGCGATGCCCAGGGTCAAAGGTGATGGGCGACCTGAAATCTGTTCTCATTTCTAAAAGCAGTCGTTCGTTCTTTGTGTTTTGTAACTGTCGCCGAGACTGCCCTTAGACAGAGGTTACCTGCCCTGTCATCACACTGTGAGCATCTGGATAAAATCACAGGCTCCCCCCGGCCATTGGCACAGCCAGTTTAATCCGGTGAGGAGCAGAACCTGAGGGAGGAGGAAGATCGAACATTTCGGTGCCCACTCCGTGCCCGTCAGCTGAAGGAACAACTGGGTTAGAGAGAGAGGGGAAATCAGCCAGGGTTCCTGCTCCTGATCACTGTCCAGTGACCCCTGGGTTAGAGAGAGGGGGGAAATCGGCCAGGGTTCCTGCTCCTGATCACTGTCCAGTGACCCTGGGGTTAGAGAGAGGGGGGAAATCGGCCAGGGTTCCTGCTCCTGATCACTGTCCAGTGACCCTGGGGTTAGAGAGAGGGGAAATCGGCCAGGGTTCCTGCTCCCGATCACTGTCCAGTGACCCTGGGGTTAGAGAGAGAGGGGAAATCGGCCAGGGTTCCTGCTCCCGATCACTGTCCAGTGACCCCTGGGTTAGAGAGAGGGGAAATCAGCCAGGGTTCCTGCTCCTGATCACTGTCCAGTGACCCCTGGGTTAGAGAGAGGGGAAATCAGCCAGGGTTCCTGCTCCTGATCACTGTCCAGTGACCCCCGGGTTAGAGAGAGAGGGGAAATCAGCCAGGGTTCCTGCTCCTGATCACTGTCCAGTGACCCCCGGGTTAGAGAGAGAGGGGAAATCAGCCAGGGTTCCTGCTCCTGATCACTGTCCAGTGACCCTGGGGTTAGAGAGAGAGAGAGAGAGAGAGGGGAAATCAGCCAGGGTTCCTGCTCCTGATCACTGTCCAGTGGCCCCTGGGTTAGAGAGAGAGGGGAAATCAGCCAGGGTTCCTGCTCCTGATCACTGTCCAGTGACTCTGGGGTTAGAGAGAGAGAGAGAGAGAGAGAGGGGAAATCAGCCAGGGTTCCTGCTCCTGATCACTGTCCAGTGACTCTGGGGTTAGAGAGAGAGAGAGAGAGAGAGGGGAAATCAGCCAGGGTTCCTGCTCCCGATCACTGTCCAGTGACTCTGGGGTTAGAGAGAGAGAGAGAGGGGAAATCGGCCAGGGTTCCTGCTCCTGATTAGAGAGAGATGGAGAGAGGGTTTGGAGATATCGGCTGGGGTGTGAGCGACAGAAGGTAAGAGGAGGATGGGACTTGGCGTTGCTGTTCTCCAAGCTGATGCCTCCTTTCTAACCAGCTTCTCTCTCCTCTTCCTACAGCCCTACCTCCCACATCAAACCGAATATCCGTCACAAGTGGTGAGTTCACCTTTAACCCCGGACACTCACTCCCGCGGTTTGATAACAACATTGGGAAATATTACTGGGGGATTTGTCCCCAACTCCAGCTACCCTGTATCAACATCAAACACTCCCAGGGCAGGTACAGGGTTAGATACAGAGTAAAGCTCCCTCTACACTGTCCCATCAAACACTCCCAGGGCAGGTACAGGGTTAGATACAGAGTAAAGCTCCCTCTACACTGTCCCATCAAACACTCCCGGGGCAGGTACAGGGTTAGATACAGAGTAAAGCTCCCTCTACACTGTCCCATCAAACACTCCCAGGGCAGGTACAGGGTTAGATACAGAGTAAAGCTCCCTCTACACTGTCCCGTCAAACACTCCCAGGGCAGGTACAGGATTAGATACAGAGTAAAGCTCCCTCTACACTGTCCCATCAAACACTCCCAGGGTAGGTACAGGGTTAGATACAGAGTAAAGCTCCCTCTACACTGTCCCATCAAACACTCCCAGGGCAGGTACAGGGTTAGATACAGAGTAAAGCTCCCTCTACACTGTCCCATCAAACACTCCCAGGGCAGGTACAGGGTTAGATACAGAGTAAAGCTCCCTCTACACTGTCCCATCAAACACTCCCAGGGCAGGTACAGGGTTAGATACAGAGTAAAGCTCCCTCTACACTGTCCCATCAAACACTCCCGGGGCAGGTACAGGGTTAGATACAGAGTAAAGCTCCCTCTACACTGTCCCATCAAACACTCCCAGGGCAGGTACAGGGTTAGATACAGAGTAAAGCTCCCTCTACACTGTCCCGTCAAACACTCCCAGGGCAGGTACAGGATTAGATACAGAGTAAAGCTCCCTCTACACTGTCCCATCAAACACTCCCAGGGTAGGTACAGGGTTAGATACAGAGTAAAGCTCCCTCTACACTGTCCCATCAAACACTCCCAGGGCAGGTACAGGGTTAGATACAGAGTAAAGCTCCCTCTACACTGTCCCATCAAACACTCCCAGGGCAGGTACAGGGTTAGATACAGAGTAAAGCTCCCTCTACACTGTCCCATCAAACACTCCCAGGGCAGGTACAGGGTTAGATACAGAGTAAAGCTCCCTCTACACTGTCCCATCAAACACTCCCAGGGTAGGTACAGGGTTAGATACAGAGTAAAGCTCCCTCTACACTGTCCCATCAAACACTCCCAGGGCAGGTACAGGGTTAGATACAGAGTAAAGCTCCCTCTACACTGTCCCATCAAACACTCCCAGGGTCAGGTACAGGGTTAGATACAGAGTAAAGCTCCCTCTACACTGTCCCATCAAACACTCCCAGGGCAGGTACAGGGTGAGATACAGAGTAAAGCTCCCTCTACACTGTCCCATCAAACACTCCCAGGGTAGGTACAGGGTTAGATACAGAGTAAAGCTCCCTCTACACTGTCCCATCAAACACTCACAGGGCAGGTACAGGGTTAGATACAGAGTAAAGCTCCCTCTACACTGTCCCATCAAACACTCCCAGGGGCAGGTACAGGGTTAGATACAGAGTAAAGCTCCCTCTACACTGCCTTGTGTGGGCACAGAGGAGCAGTTGGAGAAGGCGGGAATGTGTGTGTCTCTGAGGGAAAATCCCCTGATTCCCCGGCCTGCATCTTCCACCAGGACACAATATCTTTCTGTGTGGGAAGGTGGGGGGCGGGGCCTGTGGTGCGCCCGGGGGGGCGGGGCCTGTGGTGCGCCCGGGGGGGCGGGGCCTGTGGTGCGCCCGGGGGGGCGGGGCCTGTGGTGCGCCCGGGGGGGCGGGGCCTGTGGTGCGCCCGGGGGGCGGGGCCTGTGGTGCGCCCGGGGGGCGGGGCCTGTGGTGCGCCCGGGGGGGCGGGGCCTGTGGTGCGCCCGGGGGGGCGGGGCCTGTGGTGCGCCCGGGGCCTGTGGTGCGCCCGGGGCCTGTGGTGCGCCCGGGGCCTGTGGTGCGCCCGGGGCCTGTGGTGCGCCCGGGGCCTGTGGTGCGCCCTGTGGTGCGCCCGGGGGGGCGGGGCCTGTGGTGCGCCCGGGGGGGCGGGGCCTGTGGTGCGCCCGGGGGGCGGGGCCTGTGGTGCGCCCGGGGGGGGGCGGGGCCTGTGGTGCGCCCGGGGGGGCGGGGCCTGTGGTGCGCCCGGGGGGGGGCGGGGCCTGTGGTGCGCCCGGGGGGGGCGGGGCCTGTGGTGCGCCCGGGGGGGGGGCGGGGCCTGTGGTGCGCCCGGGGGGGGCGGGGCCTGTGGTGCGCCCGGGGGGGCGGGGCCTGTGGTGCGCCCGGGGGGGCGGGGCCTGTGGTGCGCCCGGGGGGGGCGGGGCCTGTGGTGCGCCCGGGGGGGGGCGGGGCCTGTGGTGCGCCCGGGGGGGGCGGGGCCTGTGGTGCGCCCGGGGGGGGCGGGGCCTGTGGTGCGCCCGGGGGGGGCGGGGCCTGTGGTGCGCCCGGGGGGGGCGGGGCCTGTGGTGCGCCCGGGGGGGGCGGGGCCTGTGGTGCGCCCGGGGGGGCGGGGCCTGTGGTGCGCCCGGGGGGGCGGGGCCGGGCCGGGGGGGCCGGGTGGGCCGGGCCGGGGGCTGCTGTGTGATGTTCAGCTCAACATTGTCTGGTGTGGACTTTAACCCTTTCTCTCCCTCCCTCCTTATCTTTCAGCTGTTTTCACTAAAGGATCCTAAACTGGTGAGTCCTTGATAAGGGGGTCAGAGCAAACACACACACAATGGAATTCAAAAGCAGAAAGGTCATGTTAAACTATATAACTTGGTTAGACCACACTTCGAGTTACTGTGCACAGTTCTGGTCTCCATATTACAGAAGCACTGGAGAAGGTGCAAAAAAGATTTACAAGGATGACACCTTACCAAGGATAAGGGAGCAGTTCTGGACTTAGTTTTAGGGAATGAAGCTGGGCAGGTGGAAGGGGTATCAGGGGGAGAGCATTTTTGCGGTAGTGATCATAATTCAGTTAGATTTAGCATAGTTATGGAAAAGGACAAAGATAGAACAGGAGTAAAAGTTCTCAGTTGGGGAAAGGCCAATTTTATTAAGCTGAGATGTGATTTAGCAAAAGTGGACTGGAAACAGCTACTTGAAGGTAAATCAGTGGGAGGCATTTAAGGAAGAAATAGTGAGGGTTCAGAGCAAATGTGTTCCCACAAAGAAAAAGGGTGGGACCATCAAATCTAGAGCCCCCTGGATGTCATGGAGCATACAGGGTAAGATAAGGCAAAAAAGGGAAGCTTATGTCAGATATCGAGAGCTCAATACTGCAGAAAGCCAAGAGGAGTATAGAAAGTGCAGGGGTGAAATTAAAAGGGAAATTAGGAAAGCAAAGAGAGGGCATGAAAAAATACTGTCCAGGAAAACCCAAAGATGTTTTATAAATAAAGAGCAAGAGGATAACTAAGGAAAGAGTAGGGCCTATTAGAGACCAAAAAGATAACCTATGTGTGGAGGCGGAAGATGTGGGTATGGTTCTTAATGAATACTCTGCGTCTGTCTTTACAAAAGAGGGGGACGATGCAGACATTGTAGTTCAGGAGGAGGAGTGTGAAATATTGGATGGGATAAACTTAGTGAGAGAGGAAGTATTAAGGGGATTAGCATCTTTGAAAGTAGATAAATCGCCAGGGCCGGATGAAATGTATCCCAGGCTGTAAAGAGAAGCAAGGGAGGAAATAGTGGAGGCTCTGACCATCATTTTCCAATCCTCCCTGGCTACAGGCATGGTATTGGAGGACTGCTAACATTGTACCGTTGTTTAAAAAGGGAGTGAGTGATAGACCGAGTAATTACAGGCCAGTCAGTGTAACCTCGGGGGTGGGCAAATTATTGGAATCAATCCTGAGGGACAGGATAAACCGTCATTTAGAAAGGCACGGAGTAATCAAGGACAGTCAGCATAGATTTGTTAAGGGAAGGTCGTGTCTGACTAACTTGATTGAATTTTTTGAGGAGGTAAGAAGGAGGGTCGATGAGGGGAGTGCGTTTGATGTAGTCTACCTGGATTTTAACAAGGCTTTTGACAAGGTCCCACATGGCAGACTGGTCAAAAAAGTAAAAGCCCATGGGATCCAAGGGAATGTGGCAAATTGGATCCAAAATTGGCTCAGTGGCAGGAAGCATAGGGTAATGGTCTACGGGTGTTTTTGTGACTGGAAGGCTGTTTCCAGTGGGGTTCCACAGGGCTCAGTACTGGGTCCCTTGCTATTTGTGGTGTATATTAATGATTTGGACTTAAATGTAGGGGGGCATGATTAAGAAGTTTGCAGATGATACAAAAATTGGCCGTGTGGTTGATAGTGAGGAGGAAAGCTGTAGACTGCAGGAAGATATCAATGGACTGGTCAGGTGGGCAGAAAAGTGGCAAATGGAATTCAATCCGGAGAAGTGGGAGGTAATGCATTTGGGGAGGGCAAACAAGGCAAAGGAATAGACAATAAATGGGAGGGTACTGAGAGGTGTAGAGGAAGTGAGGGACCTTGGAGTGCATGTCCACAGATCCCTGAAGGTAGCAGGACAGGTAGATAAGGTGGTTAAAAAGGCATATGGGATACTTTCCTTTATTACTCGAGGCATAGAATATAAGAGCAGGGAGGTTATGCTGGAACTGTATAAAACACTAGTGAGGCCACAGCTTGAGCACTGTGTACAGTTCTGGTCACCACATTACAGGAAAGATGTGATTGCACTAGAGAGGGTACAGAGGAGATTTACGAGGATGTTGCCAGGACTGGAGAATTTTAGCTATGAGGAAAGATTGGATAGGCTGGGGTTGTTTTCCTTAGAACAGAGGAGGCTGAGGGGAGATTTAATTGAGGTGTATAAAATAATGACAGGAGTAGATAGAGTGGATAGGGAGACCTATTTCCCTTAGCAGAGAGGTCAATAACCAGGGGGCATAGATTTAAAGTGATTGGTAGAAGGATTAGAGGGGAGCTGAGGACATTTTTTTCCCCCCAGAGGGTGGTGGGGGTCTGGAACTCACTGCCTGAGAGGGTGGGAGAGGCAGAAACCCTCAACTCATTTAAAAAGTACCTGGATGTGCACCTGAAGAGCCGAAACCTGCAGGGCTACGGACCAAGAGCTGGAAAGTGGGATTGGGCTGGGTGGCTCATTTTTGGCCTCCTGTGCTGTAAATTTTCTATGATTCTATACCAGAACCGAGAGGTTATAGTTGTCAGGAAAGACTGAGCAGGCTGGGGCTCTTTTCTCTAGAAAAGAGAAGGCTGAGAGATGACCTGACAGAGGTCTTTAAAATGATGACAGGGTTTGATAGGGTAAACGTAGAGAAGATGATTCCACTTGTGGGGGAGACCAGAACCAGGGGCCATAAATATAAGACAGTCACTAATAAACCCAATAGGGAATTCAGGAGAAACTTCTTTACCCAGAGAGTGGTGAGAATGTGGAACTCACTCCCACATGGAGTGGTTGAGGTGAATAGTGTGGATGGATTTAAGGGGAAGCTCGATAAACACATGAGGGAGAAAGGAATAGAAGGATATGGGGATAGGGGGAGATGAAGATGCCCAACTCCTGGTCTCTCCACCACCCCCTCTTGGAGACTGCGTGGGGGTGCAGGGGGTCTCGCCCCCCACCCCCGGTTCAATGCTGCGGAACCTTTCCCGAGGGAACGATGCCGGGGTGGGAGGGGGGGAGGGGATCGATTTTGCTGCTTGCCTCTCTCGCCCTCCCACCCGGAGGGGATTCCGCACTGACCTTTGCCCTCTGCTCCCCAGGCTGTACCGCTCCAGAGTCGGATTGAAGACGGATTGGCCGTGGGCCGCGCGATCACAATCCGAGGCGAGCTCCACCAGGACCCCCGTGAGTGAGTACCTTCCGGAAGCTTCTGCCAGCCGCGTGTCTCCCACCCCCGCCTCCCCGTCCCCGAGCGCTCGCCGCAGAGTGCGCGTGTGCACGAGAAAGTGACGGAGCGCAGTTTTAACCAGTCGGAGAGGCTTGGAAAATGGTGAGTGTGACGGTGTGACAACTCACTAGTGAAACGGTGTGCTTAAGATAGAAAGAATTCCCCATTTATGCAGCACCTTTCGCACCTCCAGACACCCCAAACTGCTTTACACACATATGAATTAAGAGCAGGAGTGGGCCATTCGGCCCCTCGAGCCTGCTCTGCCATTTGATAAGATCATGGCTGATTACTTTCCCGTCTACCTACTATAACCTTTGACTCCCTTGTTAATCAGGAATCTATCTAACTCAGCCTTAAAAATATTCATGATGTGGAGATGCCGGTGATGGACTGGGGTGGACAAATGTAAGGAATCTTACAACACCAGGTTATAGTCCAACAAATTTATTTTAAAATCACAAGCTTTCGGAGATTATCTCCTTCGTCAGATGAATGAATGAAAAGGTTCTCAAATCGCATATCTTATACTATGTTGGGACAGCATCACACCAATCAAAAGGTGTCGTTATTCAAACAGGCCAGTCACGGAGAACAGCACGTCCCAGTACACTTGATATACATTGTGTCTATTACACAGGCAGGCAGAAAGAAACTCAAAATGGCAGAGAGAGAGAGAATTTTAAAAAACATATAAATTTTTTCCCCCTTTTTGCTGGTGGGGTAACGTGTAGCGTGACATGAACCCAAGATCCCGGTTGAGGCCGTCCTCATGGGTGCGGAACTTGGCTATCAACTTCTGCTCGACGATTTTGCGTTGTCGTGTGTCTCGAAGGCCGCCTTGGAGAACGCTTACCCGAAGATCGGTGGCTGAATGTCCTTGACTGCTGAAGTGTTCCTTTTGATTGGTGTGATGCTGTCCCAACATAGTATAAGATATGCGATTTGAGAACCTTTTCATTCATTCATCTGACGAAGGAGATAATCTCCGAAAGCTTGTGATTTTAAAATAAATTTGTTGGACTATAACCTGGTGTTGTAAGATTCCTTACATTTAAAAATATTCAGTGACTCTCCCTCCACCGCTCTCTGGGGAAGGGAGTTCCACAGATTCACCACCAATGAAGTACTTTTTTGAAGTGTGGTCACTGTTGTAATGTAGGAAACGCAGCAGCAAATTTGCGCACAGCAAGATCCCACAAACAGCAATGTGATAATGACCAGATCATCTGTTTTTTGAGTGATGTTGGTTGAGGGATAAATATTGGCCCCAGGACACCGGGGAGAACTCCCCCTGCTCTTCTTCCAATAGTGGCCGTGGGATCTTTTACATCCACCTGAGAGGGGCAGACGGGGCCTCGGTTTAACGTCTCATCCAAAAGACGGCACCTCCGACAGTGCAGCGCTCCCTCAGCACCGACCCTCCGACAGTGCGGCGCTCCCTCAGTACTGACCCTCCGACAGTGCAGCGCTCCCTCAGCACTGCCCCTCCGACAGTGCGGCGCTCCCTCAGCACTGCCCCTCCGACAGTGCGGCGCTCCCTCAGCACTGCCCCTCCGACAGTGCGGCGCTCCCTCAGCACTGCCCCTCCGACAGTGCGGCGCTCCCTCAGCACCGCCCCTCCGACAGTGCGGCGCTCCCTCAGCACCGCCCCTCCGACAGTGCGGCGCTCCCTCAGTACCGCCCCTCCGACAGTGCGGCGCTCCCTCAGCACCGCCCCTCCGACAGCGCGGCGCTCCCTCAGTACTGGCACTGGGAGTGTGGCCCTGGATTATGGGACTCAAGTCTCTGGAGTGGGGTCTCGAACTCACGACCTTCTGACTGAGGTGAGAGAGAGACTTACTGAGCCAGGGCTGCAGTTTTCCAGGGTGACAGACAGAGGTTTAACGAAGGAGAGGGTCAGTGGGGGACAGGCAGTCTCTGGGAGGGAGCGCGATGTTACAACGTGATGGAGGCCTTGCAATTGAGGCCTGAACCATCAGAGCACCCTGGTGAAGCCTGAGGCCGAGGCGGTCCCGAGGGTGGTGGTGATTGGAGGAGGAAGAGGGTAATAAGGATTTGTGTTTCTTAAATTTCTTTTCTTGATCAGGTTCGTGGTTCTCCTGAAGGAAGAACAATCCGGTAATGTCCCCCTCAGGCTGAGTGCTGACTTTGAGTCGAAGGCCCTGGTGAGAAGTTCCCTGCTGGACCAGGCCTGGGGGCGGGAGCAGAGAGAGACTCTGTTCTTCTCACTTCATCCCGGGCGCTACTTTGAGGTAAGGGTGGAACCTGAGAGGAAGCTTGCGCTGTCATGGAATGTTCCAGCGTACAAACAGGCCGTTCAGCCCATCGAGCCTGTGCTGGTGTTTTCCTCCATATCAAGCACCCAGTCTAATCCCACTCTCCCGCTCTCTCCCCGCACCCTTTAATATCCCACCCAGTCTAATCCCACTCTCCCCCTCACTCCCCGTACCCTTTAATATCCCACCCAGTCTAATCCCACTCTCCTGCTCACTCCCCGTACCCTTTAATATCCCACCCAGTCTAATCCCACCCTCCCCCTCACTCCCCATACCCTTTAATATCCCACCCAGTCTAATCCCACTCTCCCCTCACTCCCCATACCCTTTAATATCCCACCCAGTCTAATCCCACTCTCCCCTCACTCCCCATACCCTTTAATATCCCACCCAGTCTAATCCCATTCTCCTGCCTCTAGCCAAGCTGTTCCAGTACAGCTACAACACTGGCATCTACCCGACAATGTGGAAAATTGCCCAGGTATGTCCTGTCCACAAAAAGCAGGACAAATCCAATCCGGCCAATTACCGCCCCATCAGTCTACTCTCAATCATCAGCAAAGTGATGGAAGGTGTCGTCGACAGTGCTATCAAGCGGCACTTACTCACCAATAACCTGCTCACCGATACTCAGTTTGGGTTCCGCCAGGACCACTCGGCTCCAGACCTCATTACAGCCTTGGTCCAAACATGGACAAAAGAGCTGAATTCCAGAGGTGAGGTGAGAGTGACTGCCCTTGACATCAAGGCAGCATTTGACCGAGTGTGGCACCAAGGAGCCCTAGTAAAATTGAAGTCAATGGGAATCGGGGGGAAAACTCTCCACTGGCTGGAGTCATACCGAGCACAAAGGAAGATGGTAGTGGTTGTTGGAGGCCAATCATCTCAGCCCCAGGACATTGCTGCAGGAGTTCCTCAGGGCAGTGTCCTAGGCCCAACCATCTTCAGCCGCTTCATCAATGACCTTCCCTCCATCATAAGGTCAGAAATGGGGATGTTCGCTGATGATTGCACAGTGTTCAGTTCCATTCGCAACCCCTCAGATAATGAAGCAGTCCGAGCCCGCATGCAGCAAGACCTGGACAACATTCAGGCTTGGGCTCATAAGTGGCAAGTAACATTCTCGCCAGATAAGTGCCAGGCAATGACCATCTCCAACAAGAGAGGGTCTAACCATCTCCCCTTGACATTCAACGGCATTACCATCGCCGAATCCCCCACCATCAACATCCTGGGGGTCACCATTGACCAGAAACTTAACTGGACCAGCCACATAAATACTGTGGCTACGAGAGCAGGTCAGAGGCTGGGTATTCTGCGGCGAGTGACTCACCTCCTGACTCCCCAAAGCCTTTCCACCATCTACAAGGCACAAGTCAGGAGTGTGATGGAATACTCTCCACTTGCCTGGATGAGTGCAGCTCCAACAACACTCAAGAAGCTCGACACCATCCAGGACAAAGCAGCCCGCTTGATTGGCACCCCATCCACCACCCTAAACATTCACTCCCTTCACCACCAGCGCACTGTGGCTGCAGTGTGTACCATCCACAGAATGCACTGCAGCAACTCGCCAAGGCTTCTTCGACAGCACCTCCCAAACCCGCGACCTCTACCACCTAGAAGGACAAGAGCAGCAGGCACATGGGAACAACACCACCTGCACGTTCCCCTCCAAGTCACACACCATCCCGACTTGGAAATATATCGCCGTTCCTTCATCGTCACTGGGTCAAAATCCTGGAACTCCCTTCCTAACAGCACTGTGGGAGAACCTTCACCACACGGACTGCAGCGGTTCAAGAAGGCGGCTCACCACCACCTTCTCAAGGGGCAATTAGGGATGGGCAATAAATGCCGGCCTCGCCAGTGACACCCACATCCCATGAACGAATTAACAAAATATCCCACCCAGTCTAATCCCACTCTCCCCCCTCACTCCCCGTACCCTTTAATATCCCACCCAGTCTAATCCCACTCTCCCCCCTCACTCCCCGTACCCTTTAATATCCCACTCCCCGTACCCTTTAATATGTGTACGTGTGCCTGTGCCCACAGTCACTGTTTCCATGTTTTCGGTGTTAGATGTTGGTCCTGTGTGGAGCTGAGCAGTTCAGAGTGGCGATGAACGGGACCCACTTTGCAGACTACGGCCTCGGTGCCCTTTGCCTGGAGAGAGTGCGGGTGCTGGAGGTGAGCGGAGACTTGGAGCTGTACTGTGTGGAGATCCGGCCGTGATGGGGCCCTGCAGCTCCCTGGGACAAGAGTGCGAGATAGTCGGATCGAACGAGAGACTGATTGGCATTAATACTGAGCTGAGCGGCCGGGCCTGTACGTTGTGTGTCTGCATCTCTTTTCTCTCCGCCCGCCCACCCCCAACCTCCATGCCCAGTACTGAATCAGACGGACCAGGGAGATTCCCAGGATCAGGTCCCCGGCCTGTGCCAGGCTGGCTGATCTCTTCTGGGAGCGCAGATCGGACTGTGTAATTGGCCTCAGTGCCCAGCGGGGATCGGGGGGGGGGGGGGTCGAGGAGCAATTGTCCAAAAGCCCTCGCTGATGTTTCACTGCTCACACGCTCTTCACCTTCCTCTTGCTTAAACTCGTCAGAAACGTCTGCCCGAAGTCTCGCTGTAAACACTCGGCTGGGAATGAATAAAAGGCTGATGATGGGAGATTATTTCCAGATATTTAAAATCTAGCGGCTGTGTTTGGGATTGATGGTGAACTCTGTCTCCGGCCATCCTGTGTCAAGCCTCATTATCCAGAGCCTGAGCTGGTCAATTGTGCAATGCTGGAGTGGGGGCCCTTACTCTCTCTGTCTTACTCTCTCTGTCTTACTCTCTCTGTCTCAGTTTTGTCTGTCTGTCTGAGTCTGTGTCTCTCTCTCAATCTCTCTCCCCCCGTGTCTTTTTCTTTCTTTCTCTCTCCCTCCCTCCCTCGTGTTCTATTTCTGATGCACTCTCCCTGTTGTTTGGATCCCCCCCTCCGTCCTCAACCCCCCCCTCAGTATTACACCCACCGACACTTCAGCAGCAGCAGGCTGGACCTCAGTAGAGTCTGAGTGAGATTAGTGGGAGGGGATTGGAATAATCCATGAGGCCACGTACTGGACCAGACCAGGTGTGAAGCTGCTTAAACTCCCCACCCTCGGGTTAACGGAGAAATGACTGTGACGAGAGCTGGGTGATAATCGGCTTTTATTAAGACCCACAGACAGCTCAGATATCAAAAGCAAAACTATGCAGAGTGCTAGAAACAAAGTGCAAACTCACAGTCTTAGAGAAAACTTTACCTTTTAAATTAACAATTGACTTATAAATTGAAATAAAAACAGAGTGCGAGAAATACACAGCAGATCAGTCAGCTTCTATACAGGGAGGAGACAGTTAGAACTGAGGCAGACGCATCTTAAAGGTGTCGGCCGTGGCTCAGTCTCTCTCTCTCGCGCTCTCTCTCTCTCCTCTGAGTCAGAAGGTCGTGGGGTCGAGCCCCCACTCCAGAAACTCGAGCCCCATAACCCAGGCCGACACTCCCGGTGCCCATACTGAGGGAGCGCTGCACTGTCGGAGGGTCAGTACTGAGGGAGCGCTGCACTGTCGGAGGGGCCGTCTTTCGGATGAGACGTTAAACCGAGGCCCCGTCTGCCCCTCTCGGGTGGATGTAAAAGATCCCACGGCCACTATTGGAAGAAGAGCAGGGGGAGTTCTCCCCGGTGTCCTGGGGCCAATATTTATCCCTCAACCAACATCACGAAAAAAAAAAATTATCTGGTCATTATCTCATTGCTGTTTGTGGGATCTTGCTGTGTGTAAATTGGCTGCTGCGTTTCCTACATTACAACAGTGACCGCACTTCAAAAAAAAAAGTACTTCATTGGCTGTAAAGTGTTTTGGGACGCCCTGAGGTGGTGAAAGGTGCTGTAGAAATGGGAGTTCTTCTTTCTTTCACTTCTCCTTACAGAACAGTGAGAATTGCCACAGACGTTCCCGGCGTGGCTGTGTCGCGTGTCCGGCGTGGCCGTGTCGCGTGTCCGTGTCCGTGTCCGGCGTGGCTGTGTCGCGTGTCCGTGTCGCGTGTCCGGTGTGGCCGTGTCGTAGATTTGTCCGTTCTTTCTAGTTAAGCAGGAGGGCGGAATGATAGTCGTCTTGTTCCCGATTGGAGTGATAGCTCCTCTGGATCAGCGTGCGGGCCTCAGGATGGGGGAGGGGGAGGGGGAGGGGGAGGGGGTTGGTCTTGTCGAGTGTGCTCCTGTCTGTAAGGGGAGGGAGGAGGGGGAGTGGGACGCTGCCCCTCATGGTTGACCGTCAGTCTACAGCTGCCTGCTGAGCTTGCGGGCCTGCCGCTCCTTGGCCTCGAAGGCTACCTTGGTATCGAGCAGCTCGCTCACCGTCTTCTTCATGTCCTCCAGCTCCTGCTCGATGCGCGCGCACCTCTGGCCCAGAGCCTCCATCGTTTGCTTCGCCTCCTCCGCCTGCTGCCGGCACTGGGCTTTGCTCTGCTCAGTCTCCTGGAGCAGAGTCTCCACCGTCTTCAGCAGGGACTCCACCTGTGCCTTCGACATCCTGGCGCTCGTTCCTCCCCAGATGTGGGCGTCTCTCTCTCCCTTTATCTCTCTCTCTCCCTTTTATATATCTCTCTGTCTCACTCTCTCTCCCCGTCTCTCTCTCTGTCCCTCTCACACGCTCTCTCTCTCTCTCACTGTGAGAAGCAAACAGCCCACACTCTCTGCCCCTCTGAAGCTGTCCTGTGAACGGAGAGGCTTCTTCCTCAGGAAGACGAGAGAGTTTTTTAAGCTGAGGAACCAGAAGCTGAGCGAAGACACTTTTAAAGCAGAGCCCAAATCCCTGGATTAATGTTCTATATCCAGCTCGCTGCATCAGGGCTTCTGACTAATCAGCCTCCCGCACAATCGCCAATCAGTGTCGGCCAGTCTTATGGAAAAAGAGCGTCAGGGGCTTGGCGCTGAGCTGAATGCGGCCACTTCGACCTCCAAAGCATCTTGCCACGTCCCTGCCGTTGTAACACCCTGTGATAGAGCTTCCCTTCACCAGGTGGGCCCTTGCGCTGACCGTGCCACGGGGACAGTTTGATGTAGTGTAGGGCTGCCACCTGCTGCCTGTAAAGGGAACAATCGGTAAAATGTTCACTGTGGGCGGTTCAGGCATGTGGGACTTTGTAAGAGAAGTCTGAGAGTATATTTTCACACGCACAACACGCCTCCAACTAACGTTAGGAACGTCTCGCCTCCGAATCGGAGGGTCGTGGGTTTGAGCCCCCAGGCCAGAGACTTCTGCCCAATAATCCAGGCCAATACTCCCACTGCCAGTGCTGAGGGAGCGCCGCGCTGTCGGAGGGTCGGTGCTGAGGGAGCGCCGCGCTGTCGGAGGGTCGGTGCTGAGGGAGCGCCGCGCTGTCGGAGGGTCGGTGCTGAGGGAGCGCCGCGCTGTCGGAGGGTCGGTGCTGAGGGAGCGCCGCGCTGTCGGAGGGTCGGTGCTGAGGGAGCGCCGCGCTGTCGGAGGGTCGGTGCTGAGGGAGCGCCGCGCTGTCGGAGGGTCGGTGCTGAGGGAGCGCCGCGCTGTCGGAGGGTCGGTGCTGAGGGAGCGCCGCGCTGTCGGAGGGTCGGTGCTGAGGGAGCGCCGCGCTGTCGGAGGGTCGGTGCTGAGGGAGCGCCGCGCTGTCGGAGGGTCGGTGCTGAGGGAGCGCCGCGCTGTCGGAGGGTCGGTGCTGAGGGAGCGCCGCGCTGTCGGAGGGTCGGTGCTGAGGGAGCGCCGCGCTGTCGGAGGGTCGGTGCTGAGGGAGCGCCGCCGTCTTTCGGATGAGACGTTAAACCGAGGCCCCGTCTGCCCCTCTCAGGTGGATGTAAAAGATCCCACGGCCACTATTGGAAGAAGAGCAGGGGGAGTTCTCCCCGGTGTCCTGGTTCAATATTTATCCCTCAACCAACATCACTTTTAAAAAAAACATTATTATAGGCACATAGGAACAGGAGTAGGCCATTCAGCCCCTCGTGCCTGCTCCGCCATTTGATAAGATCATGGCTGATCTGTGATCTAACTCCATATACCCGCCTTTGGCCCATATCCCTTAATACCTTCGGTTGCCAAAAAGCTATCTATCTGGTCGTTTACTTCATTCTTGTTTGTGGGATCTTGCTGGGCACGAATTGGCTGCCGCGTTTCCCACATTACAACAGACGCTCCTTAAAACCCACCTCGTTGACCAAGCTTTGGGCCACCTGCCCTAACACCTCCTCAGGTGGCGCGGTGTCAGATTTTTGTTCCCCAGCGCTGCTGCGACGCGCCCCGGGGAATTTAAAGGCGCTATATAAATGCAAAGTTGTTGTTTGTGACCAGTTTCCCCCTTTTGGGCGATCACGATGGAATCTGCTTCCCCCGCCCTGAGAAGCAGCGCATTAATTCAACGTGAAGAATCTCACAACACCAGGTTATAGTCCAACAATTTAAGGTTAAATTAAGATTAACATTAATTCTTTAAGATCAATACTTGAACGTGTCCCGTCCGAGTTTCCTGACTTGCTCTGAAAGTTGCTGAACCTGTGCCCCGCCCAGGGGGGGGGGTCTTTGTTTCCGGAACCGAGTGTGGGGAACCGTGGGGTTCCAGCCGGCGCACTGGGAGTGTGACCACCACTCCTGTCCCGGAAGTCGGCCTGGGCGCGGTGCGGCTGCCTGCGGCCTCTCTCTCTCCCTCTCACTCTCCGGTCTCTCAGGTCCTGCGGTCGGGCCGCCGGTTTGGCCGAGGGTGGGCGCCGCGGCCCCTCGGCCCGTCTCTCTCTGCCGTTTCATTCCGCCCCTCCCCCCCGGCGGCGATGGAGGGAAGCGCGAGCCCGCGAGCGGGCATCAGGTCGGTGCGCGTGCGCGGTGCGAGGGCGGGGAATGCGCGTGCGCGCTCGGGGAGGGGGGGCGGGGCCACCAGCGGCAGGTGGCGCGCATGCGCGGGGCGCAGAGGGGTCAAAAAAACACACTGGACCAGGAGGGGGATACGGGGCGGGGCTCCTTTAATAAAGGGTCGGGAGGGGGATACGGGGCGGGGCTCCTTTAATAAAGGGTCGGGAGTGGGATACGGGGCGGGGCTCCTTTAATAAAGGGTCGGGAGGGGGATACGGGGCGGGGCTCCTTTAATAAAGGGCCGGGAGGGGGATACGGGGCGGGGCTCCTTTAATAAAGGGTCGGGAGGGGGATACGGGGCGGGGCTCCTTTAATAAAGGGCCGGGAGGGGGATACGGGGCGGGGCTCCTTTAATAAAGGGTCGGGAGGGGGATACGGGGCGGGGCTCCTTTAATAAAGGGTCAGGAGTGGGATACGGGGCGGGGCTCCTTTAATAAAGGGTCGGGAGGGGGATACGGGGCGGGGCTCCTTTAATACAGGGCCGGGAGGGGGATACGGGGCGGGGCTCCTTTAATACAGGGCCGGGAGCGGGATACGGGGCGGGGCTCCTTTAATAAAGGGTCGGGAGGGGGATACGGGGCGGGGCTCCTTTAATACAGGGCCGGGAGGGGGATACGGGGCGGGGCTCCTTTAATAAAGGGTCAGGAGTGGGATACGGGGCGGGGCTCCTTTAATAAAGGGTCGGGAGTGGGATACGGGGCGGGGCTCCTTTAATAAAGGGTCGGGAGGGGGATACGGGGCGGGGCTCCTTTAATAAAGGGTCAGGAGTGGGATACGGGGCGGGGCTCCTTTAATACAGGGCCGTTAGCGGGATACGGGGCAGGGCTCCTTTAATAAAGGGTCGGGAGGGGGATACGGGGCGGGGCTCCTTTAATACAGGGCCGGGAGGGGGATACGGGGCGGGGCTCCTTTAATAAAGGGTCGGGAGGGGGATACGGGGCGGGGCTCCTTTAATAAAGGGCCGGGAGGGGGATACGGGGCGGGGCTCCTTTAATACAGGGCCGGGAGCGGGATACGGGGCGGGGCTCCTTTAATAAAGGGTCGGGAGGGGGATACGGGGCGGGGCTCCTTTAATACAGGGCCGGGAGGGGGATACGGGGCGGGGCTCCTTTAATAAAGGGTCAGGAGTGGGATACGGGGCGGGGCTCCTTTAATAAAGGGTCGGGAGTGGGATACGGGGCGGGGCTCCTTTAATAAAGGGTCGGGAGGGGGATACGGGGCGGGGCTCCTTTAATAAAGGGTCGGGAGGGGGATACGGGGCGGGGCTCCTTTAATAAAGGGCCGGGAGGGGGATACGGGGCGGGGCTCCTTTAATACAGGGCCGGGAGGGGGATACGGGGCGGGGCTCCTTTAATAAAGGGCCGGGAGGGGGATACGGGGCGGGGCTCCTTTAATAAAGGGTCGGGAGGGGGATACGGGGCGGGGCTCCTTTAATAAAGGGTCGGGAGTGGGATACGGGGCGGGGCTCCTTTAATAAAGGGCCGGGAGGGGGATACGGGGCGGGGCTCCTTTAATAAAGGGTCGGGAGTGGGATACGGGGCGGGGCTCCTTTAATAAAGGGTCGGGAGTGGGATACGGGGCGGGGCTCCTTTAATACAGGGCCGTTTGCGGGATACGGGGCGGGGCTCCTTTAATAAAGGGCCGGGAGCGGGATACGGGGCGGGGCTCCTTTAATAAAGGGTCAGGAGTGGGATACGGGGCGGGGCTCCTTTAATAAAGGGTCGGGAGGGGGATACGGGGCGGGGCTCCTTTAATAAAGGGTCAGGAGTGGGATACGGGGCGGGGCTCCTTTAATAAAGGGTCGGGAGGGGGATACGGGGCGGGGCTCCTTTAATACAGGGCCGTTAGCGGGATACGGGGCGGGGCTCCTTTAATAAAGGGCCGGGAGGGGGATACGGGGCAGGGCTCCTTTAATAAAGGGTCGGGAGGGGGATACGGGGCGGGGCTCCTTTAATACAGGGCCGTTAGCGGGATACGGGGCGGGGCTCCTTTAATAAAGGGCCGGGAGGGGGATACGGGGCGGGGCTCCTTTAATACAGGGCCGGGAGCGGGATACGGGGCGGGGCTCCTTTAATAAAGGGCCGGGAGCGGGATACGGGGCGGGGCTCCTTTAATAAAGGGCCGGGAGCGGGATACGGGGCGGGGCTCCTTTAATACAGGGCCGTTAGCGGGATACGGGGCGGGGCTCCTTTAATAAAGGGCCGGGAGGGGGATACGGGGCGGGGCTCCTTTAATACAGGGCCGGGAGCGGGATACGGGGCGGGGCTCCTTTAATAAAGGGTCGGGAGGGGGATACGGGGCGGGGCTCCTTTAATACAGGGCCGGGAGGGGGATAATGATCAGATCATCTGTTTTTTTAGTGATGTTGGTTGAGGGATAAATATTGGCCCCAGGACACCGGGGAGAACTCCCCCTGCTCTTCTTCCAATAGTGGCCGTGGGATCTTTTACATCCACCTGAGAGGGGCAGACGGGGCCTCGGTTTAACGTCTCATCCGAAAGACGGCACCTCCGACAGTGCAGCGCTCCCTCAGTACTGACCCTCCGACAGTGCGGCGCTCCCTCAGTACCGACCCTCCGACAGTGCGGCGCTCCCTCAGTACCGACCCTCCGACAGTGCGGCGCTCCCTCAGTACCGACCCTCCGACAGTGCGGCGCTCCCTCAGTACCGACCCTCCGACAGTGCGGCGCTCCCTCAGTACCGACCCTCCGACAGTGCGGCGCTCCCTCAGTACCGACCCTCCGACAGTGCGGCGCTCCCTCAGTACCGACCCTCCGACAGTGCGGCGCTCCCTCAGTACCGACCCTCCGACAGTGCGGCGCTCCCTCAGTACTGACCCTCCGACAGTGCGGCGCTCCCTCAGTACCGACCCTCCGACAGTGCGGCGCTCCCTCAGTACTGACCCTCCGACAGTGCGGCGCTCCCTCAGTACTGACCCTCCGACAGTGCAGCGCTCCCTCAGTACTGACCCTCCGACAGTGCGGCGCTCCCTCAGTACTGGCATCCAGGACTGTCAGCCTGGATTATGTGCTTAAGTCTCTGGAGCGGGGCTCGAACTTCTGACCCAGAGGCCAGAGAGAGAGAGAGAGAGACTCTCTGAGCCACGGCCGACACCGCTGGCTGGGATTTGTTTGAGATTAAAGAGGAACGTTTCACCCACCAGGCGACTAATTTCTCCCTTTTTTTTCTTGTTTCTCCTTCTCTCCTCCCAGTTCGCAGGAGCTGCTGCAAGAGATGAAATCTTTCATCAGTGGGATGGACCGTGTCCGTGGGCACAAGCTGACGGTGAAGGAGCACGCGCGGTGTGGAATCCTCCTGCTGCGGAACCTGCCGCCAGCTCGCGGGGCGGTGCTGGAACACCTGCGGGGGGTCTTCGACGAGTACGTGGGGGGCTACATCCTGGACCTCAACCACGAGGGGGGCGGGCTGGGGCGGCCGGGACTGGACGACGTGACCCAGGAGATCCAGACCGTCCTCTCGGAGTTTGTGCGCACCAACCCCAAGGCCTGGGCTCCCCTGGTCTCTGCCTGGTCCATCGATCTGATGGGCCACCTGAGCAGCAAGTACTCTGGCCGGCACCGGGTGCCCCATGCCAGCAGCCTCAACGAGCTGCTCCAGCTCTGGATGTCGTGCAAGGCCACCCGGTCCCTGATGGAGATCTACGTCCAGTGCCTCTCCTCCATGATCAGCAGTTGCCCCGACGCCTGCGTGGACGCCCTCCTCGACACCTCGGTCCAGCACTCGCCCCACTTCGACTGGGTGGTGGCCCACATTGGATCCTCCTTCCCCAACACCATCATCAGCCGCGTGCTCTCCTGCGGCCTGAAGGACTTCTGCATGCACGGCGGGGGCTCGGCCGACCCCCTCTTCCCCTCCTCCGCCGACAAGCGGGTGCCCAAGATCGCCTCGGTGGTGGGGATCCTCGGCCACCTGGCCACCCGCCACTCGGACAGCATCAAGCAGGAGCTGCTGCGGATGTTCCACCAGAGCCTGGCCCCTGGCGGGGAGCCTCAGCACCAGGCCACAGTGCCCTTCCTCCTGCAGCTGGCCGCCATGTCGCCCATGCTGCTGAGCACCGTCTCGGGGGAGCTGATCGACTCGCTGAAGCCGGCCGTCTTGGAGCAGCTGCACCGGCACTTTGCCTCCCTGGGCCGGGAGGACGCGGAGAACCTGGTGGGGCTGGTGGTCCACCTAATCTGCCAGACCGGGCCCGGGGCCTACCGCATCCTGCAGTTCCTGGTGGACACGGCCATGCCCGCCTCAGTCATCACCACCCCGGGGCTGGCCGTCCGGGACAGCGTGCGGGAGGCCTGCCACCGCATCATCCAGCTGCTGCTGCTCAACCTGCAGAAGCTGGTGTACAACCGGGCCTCGGCCAGCCTGGCGGAGCCTCAGCCCAGGGTGGTGCCGTTCTTCGACGAGCTGAAGGGCAGGGTGGGGGAGCTGTGCGCCGAGACCCTGCGACTGGAGCGTAAACGCCACCTGTGGCAGCACCAGCTGCTGGGCCTGCTCTCGGTCTACAGCGGGCACAGCTGCGCCACCGACGCCCTGTGCCACCTGCTGGCCCTGGCTGGCAGCCCGGAGGAGCTGGCCCTGGCCGCCCAGCTCTACGGGGTGCTGGCCTCTTCTGTGCCGGGGCTGCTGCCGGCGGCGGTGAAGAAGTGCGTGGCCAGGGTCCACTCCTCCGGCCTGCCCGAGCCCCAGGCCGCCCGGCTCCTGGGGAACCTGGCCCTGCTGGTGCAGTGGGAGGGGCCGGAGGGCGAGGGCCCCTCCCCCATCGGCCGCCGGCTGGCCCAGGCCCTGAGCGCCCACTTCCGCGACCTGGGCCGGCTGCTGCCCCACAGCGACCCGGGGGTCTCGGAGGCGGCGGCGGCCCTGCTGTCGGCCGTGCCCTTACCCGCGGCCCTGGGCCCGGCCCACCTGGCCGGCCTGGTGCGCCTGGCGGTGGCCCGGCTCTTCCTGGCGCTGCGCCGGGGGCAGGAGGGGGCGGCCGGGCACTGCGCCGAGCTGCTGGCCCGCCTGAGCGCCGCCTCGGCTGCCGCCCTGCAGGCCGTGCTGCAGCAGCTGGTGAGGGGCGCCGCCCACCCTGGCAACGCCCGGCTATTCGGCGGGGAGGCGGCGTCTCCGGCCGCGGAGCAGGGCCCGGCCGGGGGGCGGGGCTCCTCCCTGCTGGACGTCAACCGCCGCTTCGGCACGGCCGTCAACTTCTCCGGCAGCGTCTGGGCCGTCTTCCACGCCGGCGTGATCGGCCGCGGCCTCAAGCCCGCCTCCGCCGCCCTCCGGCCCGGGCAGGAGGAGGCGGCCGGCAACGTCTACCGGCTGGTGGCGCTGACCGTGCGCCTGGGCAGCGGGGGCAGGCCGCTGGCGGAGCCCGACCGGCCCCGGCCGGGTCCGGCCCCCATCAACCCCGAGGCGGCCAAGGCGGTGGCGGTGGTGCTGGTGGAGGGGCTGTGCCCCGACGTCACCAACAGCGAGCTGTGCTGGCCGCCGGAGGAGCACGCCCGCAGCACGGTGGAGCGCGACCTCCAGATACGTAACCGCTTCGAGGAGAACCCGCTCCTCTTCCCGCTGCTCCACCTGGTGGCCCTGGGCCGGCCGGCCCTCTGCTACTGCTCCGTGCTCCTCCGGGGCCTGCTGGCCACGCTGCTGGCCCACTGGGAGGCCTCCAGGGACTGCGTCACCACCTCCTCCCCCTGGCAGCTGCAGGCCTCCTGCGGGCTGGTCTCCTGCATGGGGGAGGGCCAGCTGCTGCCCCCCGTCCTCAGCAACATGCACGAGATCTTCCACCTGCTCAGCCCCTTCGAGGTGCACCTGCTGCTGCTCACCGTCTGGGAGTACATGAAGGACAACGGGCCCCTGCCCCAAAAGTTCACCTTCGACCCCGAGCAGGGACAGTTCTACCGGGACTTCTCGCGGGAGGGCGACATCAGCAAGTACCTCAGCGTCCTGCACAGCGTCCTCCACAAGAACATCGACCGTCTGGGACACCTGTGCGGCCGTTTTCAGGTGTGAGGTCAGCGCACAGCGTTCCTGACCGTTTTGGTTCCGCACTGTTTTGTTGTGCGGGCGTTTTAACTGTTTAACAGAAGCCCTGAGTGGCCAAAACCCGGTCTCCCGACGCCTGGCCCCCCTCCCGTCTCCCGACCCCCGGCCCCCCTCCCGTCTCCCGACGCCCGGCCCCCCTCCCGTCTCCCGACGCCTGGCCCCCCTCCCGTCTCCCGACCCCCAGCCCCCCTCCCGTCTCCCGACGCCCGGCCCCCCTCCCGTCTCCCGACGCCCGGCCCCCCTCCCGTCTCCCGACGCCCGGCCCCCCTCCCGTCTCCCGACGCCCGGCCCCCCTCCCGTCTCCCGACGCCCGGCCCCCCTCCCGTCTCCCGACGCCCGGCCCCCCTCCCGTCTCCCGACGCCCGGCCCCCCTCCCGTCTCCCGACGCCCGGCCCCCCTCCCGTCTCCCGACGCCCGGCCCCCCTCCCGTCTCCCGACGCCCGGCCCCCCTCCCGTCTCCCGACGCCCGGCCCCCCTCCCGTCTCCCGACGCCCGGCCCCCCTCCCGTCTCCCGACGCCCGGCCCCCCTCCCGTCTCCCGACGCCCGGCCCCCCTCCCGTCTCCCGACGCCCGGCCCCCCTCCCGTCTCCCGACGCCCGGCCCCCCTCCCGTCTCCCGACGCCCGGCCCCCCTCCCGTCTCCCGACGCCCGGCCCCCCTCCCGTCTCCCGACGCCCGGCCCCCCTCCCGTCTCCCGACGCCCGGCCCCCCTCCCGTCTCCCGACGCCCGGCCCCCCTCCCGTCTCCCGACGCCCGGCCCCCCTCCCGTCTCCCGACCCCCGGCCCCCCTCCCGTCTCCCGACACCCGGCCCCCCTCCGGTCTCCGAATGTTCTGGTCTTAAAGCAGTGATCTCCTAACACTGCGATTCCCGAAGGGAGTGCTGGCACAGCGATCAATCGTCCTTGGCTCCTTCAGCTTGGGAGGACCCATGTTCCTGATTTCTACCCAGTGCTCCCACCCTCCCTCCCCCCCCCCCCCGGAAAGTGCTGACACCTGTGTTCCAGGCAAAGACAGGGCCGGGCTTGGATGTGAAGCCTCCATGGTTGAATACTCTTGTGAGGATAATAACAGCCTTGTGAATAATAACTTTTTTTTTCTGTAAATTGTTCCATTTGCAGTTTTGAAACAGAACATTTGAGAGTTTAAATAAATATTTGTGTGTGTTCCGCGTGTCTCTACCTTCTAACTGAATCGTTTCCTTTCACTGAAAGACTTCCCTGTGCTAACTCTCTCTCAGTGGGTAAAACCTGAACAATACAACACTCCCAACTCCTCTGCCCAGTTAGTGGATCAGTCTGCATCACCTTCACACACACACACACACATCCAGATTGGGAAGGTCTCTGGGATTCCAGAGCCTCATCAAAATAAAATCCCTCCGTGCTCGCATCTTTCTTCAGGGCTTTATAAATTTCCCACTGCAGACTGACTTTGTGGTGCCTTTAATTCCCTCCCCTAACCCCCAACAATACTCGTGGTATAATGTCAGGTACACTGACATCTTAAAGGGAATGAGAATCTAAGGGGAGTCATTTTGTTCAAAGTATCTGCCTTTTTGGAAGAGTAGGGTGATGGTAATAGAATGGGAATGGTCCCATGCAACATTGGGGCAGGGGCCGCCTCAAATCAGCCACTCCTACGCTGCCTGACCTCACTATGGCCTCGGAAGGCAAGGTTAACGATTTGGAGGAGGGGACCGAGTGCAACATATCAAAATTTGCAGATGATACAAAGATGGGAGGGAAAGTAGAGAGTGAGGAGGACATAAAAAACCTGCAAGGGGATATAGACAGGCTGGGTGAGTGGGCGGAGATTTGGCAGATGCAATATAATATTGGAAAATGTGAGGTTATGCACTTTGGCAGGAAAAATCAGAGAGCAAGTTATTTTCTTAATGGCGAGAGACTGGAAAGTACTGCAGTACAAAGGGATCTGGGGGTCCTAGTGCAAGAAAATCAAAAAGTTGGTATGCAGGTGCAGCAGGTGATCAAGAAAGCCAACGGAATGTTGGCTTTTATTGCTGGGGGGATAGAATATAAAAACAGGGAGGTATTGCTGCAGTTATATAAGGTATTGGTGAGACCGCACCTGGAATACTGCATACAGTTTTGGTCTCCATACTTAAGAAAAGACATACTTGCTCTCGAGGCAGTACAAAGAAGGTTCACTCGGTTAATCCCGGGGATGAGGGGGTGGACATATGAGGAGAGGTTGAGTAGATTGGGACTCTACTCATTGGAGTTCAGAAGAATGAGAGGCGATCTTATTGAAACATATAAGATTGTGAAGGGTCTTGATCGGGTGGATGCAGTAAGGATGTTCCCAAAGATGGGTGAAACTAGAACGAGGGGGCATAATCTTAGAATAAGGGGCTGCTCTTTCAAAACTGAGATGAGGAGAAACTTCTTCACTCAGAGGGTGGTAGGTCTGTGGAATTTGCTGCCCCAGGAAGCTGTGGAAGCTACATCATTAGATAAATTTAAAACAGAAATAGACAGTTTCCTAGAAGTAAAGGGAATTAGGGGTTATGGGGAGCGGGCAGGAAATTGGACATGAAGCTGAGTTCGGATCGGTCAATGCCCTGTGGGTGGCGGAGAGGGCCCAGGGGCTATGTGGCCGGGTCCTGCTCCGACTTCTTGTGTTCTTTAGATTTGTGGTTGGGATCAGATCAGCCATGATCTTATTGAATGGCGGAGCAGGCTCGAGGGGCCGATTGGCCTACTCCTGCTCCAATTTCTTATGTTCTTATGTTACAAAGCAATGAAGCAACAAAGCCAGCAGGCTCCCTGTCATGGCGTGAGTTCGGCTCACGGTCACCCCTCTGAGTCCGAAGGTTGTGAGTTCGAGCTCCCACTATCGGGCTTGAGCTCATGATCAAGGCTGACACTCCCTGTGCTAAGGGAATGCTGGATTGTTTTATGAATGACGAGTTACAACTGAGGCCCCCATCTGCCCATTCTGGTGGATAATAAAGACCTCTTGGTATTATTTGAAGAACAGGGATTCTTTTTGGTGTCTTGGCCAACATTCATTCCAACCAACATCAAAAAAAAATAAGGTGATTGGCAAAAGAACCAGAGGGGGAGATGGGGAGAATTTTTTTTACGCAGCGAGTTGTTCTGATCTGGAATTCACTGCCTGAAAGGGCGGAGGAAGCAGATTCAATAATAACTTTCAAAAGGGAATTGGAGAAATACTTGAAGGGAGAAAATGTGCAGGGCTCTGGGGAAAGAGCAGGGGGGAGTGGGACTAATTGGATAGCTCTTTCAAAGAGCCGGCACAGGCACGATGGGCTGAATGGCCTGTGTTGGATGATTCTATGCTTAACTGGGTTATTCATCTAATTTCCTATTTGTGAAATGGGCTAGTAGGGAGGGAGGCCCTACACCATTGCTAACAATATTTTAGACATAACAACTTGCATTTATATAGCACCTTTAACGTAGTAAAATGTCCCACGGTGCTTAATCAAATACATTTACATTTCCAAAGTACTTCATTGGCTGTGAAGCACTTTGAGGATGTGAAAGGCGCTATATAAATGTAAGTTCATTGAATCTAACAGCACGGAACATAAAGTGGGGGGGGGGATTGAGCAAAAATCCCTTTCAATTCCAACAACCCATGTCCCACTGCACTTTCAGTATAACTGTTTCTTTACACAGGTCAGGGCTGCCTCTGAGTTGTCACTTGTTGGATAATTTATGCTCCAACTCACCTCCGTGGTTGGATTTATGAAAGGGAAATCATGTTTGACAAACCTATTGGAGTTCTTTGAGGATGTAACTAGTAGAATAAAAAAGGGGGAACCAGTGGATGTGGCGTATTTGGATTTTCAGAAGGCTTTCGATAATGCCCCACACAGGAGGTTGGTGAACAAAGTTAGAGCACATGGAATTGGGGGTAATATACTGGCATGGATTGAGAATTGGTTAACAGACAGAAAACAGAGAGTAGGAATAAACGGGTCTTTTTCGGGTCGGCAGACTGTGACTAGTGGGGTACCACAGGGATCAGTGCTTAGGCCCCAGCTATTCACAATCTATATCAATGATTTGGATGAGGGAACCAAATGTAATATTTCCAAGTTTACTGATGACACCAAACTAGGTGGGAATGTGAGTTGTGAAGAGGATGCAAAGAGGCTTTAAGGGGATATAGACAGGCTAAGTGAGTGGGCAAGAACATGACAGATGGAATATAATGTGGAAAAATGTGAAATTATCCACTTTGGTAGGAAAAACAGAAATGCAGAGTTTTTTAAATGGTGAGAGATTGGGAAATGTTGTTGTTCAAAGGGACCTGGGTGTCCATGTACGTGAGTCACTGAAAGCTAACATGCAGGTGCAGCAAGCAATTAGGAAGGCAAATGGTATGTTGGCCTTTATTACAAGAGGATTTGAGTACAGGAGTAAAGATGTCTTACTGCAGTTATACAGGGCCTTGGTGAGACCGCACCTGGAGTGTTGTGTACAATTTTGGTCTCCTTACCTAAGAAAGGATATACTTGCCATAGAGGGAGTGCAACAAAGGTTCACCAGACTGATTCCTGGGATGGTGGGATTGCCGTATGAGGAGAGATTGGGTAGACTAGACCTGTATTCACTAGCGTTTAGAAGAATGAGAGGTGATCTCATTGAAACATACAAAATTCTTACAGGGTTTGACAGGGTAGATGCAGGGAGGATGTTTCCCCGGCTGGAGAGTCTAGCACCAGGGGGCATATTCGCAGGATAAGGGGTCGGCCATTCAAGACTGAGATGAGGAGAAATTTCTTCACTCGGGGTGGTGAATCTTTGGAATTCTCTCCCCCAGAGGGCTGTGGGTGCTCAGTCGTTGAATATATTCAAGACTGAGATCGATAGATTTCTAGATATTAGTGGGGTCGAGGGATATGGGGATCGGGCGGGAAAGTGGAGTTGAGGTCGGAGATCGGCCATGATCTGATTGAATGGGGGAGCAGGATTGAGGGGCCGAATGGCCGACTCCTGCTCCTATTTCTGATGTTGCTGCTTTTTTCCTTCCCTCCTTTTTTGTTATTGTTACAATTCAAAGTATCAAATTTCAAGCCAAACCCCCCCCCCAACAGCCGTCAATCAAACCCAGCGCTGGCCCCGCCCCTAGCAACGGGAGACCCGCAGTCCGTCAATCAAACGCAGCACTGGCCCCGCCCCTAGCAACGGGAGACCCGCAGTCCGTCAATCAAACGCAGCACTGGCCCCGCCCCTAGCAACGGGAGACCCGCGGTCCGTCAATCAAACCCAGCACCGGCCCCGCCCCTAGCAACGGGAGACCCGCGGTCCGTCAATCAAACGCAGCACAGGCCCCGCCCCTAGCAACGGGAGACCCGCTGTCCGTCAATCAAACCCAGCACCGGCCCCGCCCCTAGCAACGGGAGACCCGCGGTCCGTCAATCAAACGCAGCACAGGCCCCGCCCCTAGCAACGGGAGACCCGCTGTCCGTCAATCAAACCCAGCACCGGCCCCGCCCCCTAGCAACGGGAGAACGCGCCCTTTCTTTCGCGTGTTTCTCCGCCTCCTTTTGCCGCTCCTCCAATCGGGTTGAGCTGACGTGTCGGCGCGCGCCGGGAAGGGGAGGGAGGGCGGGGCCTGGCGGGAAGGGGCGGGGTCAGGAAGGACGGTGGGGGGGCGGGGTCCGGAGGAGGGCAAAGGTCAGACGCGGGCACACGTCATCCGAGCGGCTCGAGCTCAGCCAAGATGGCGGAGGTGGCAGGCGGAACGCTGAGGTAAAGTGAGAGAAATATTATTTTTTTTCAAAAAAAAATATTGTCTTATTGAATTGTGATTATTTGGTGCTTTTCTTGCCGCTGGCGTGAGTTGGGTGACTGGAAGTCGGTGTTTTTTCTTTGCGAGGTCTCAATTAAAGCACATTTAAGGTGAATGGGGCTTCCTGTCTCGAGCCTGGACTAGATGTTGCCAACCCTCCCGGATTGCCCGGGAGTCTCCTGTGGAGTAACCCAGGAGCAAAATAAAATCATCGGGGCATTTAAAGGAAAACAGCAGCGGGCTGCTTTTTCTTCATTGGTTATTATAAAAAATATTGTTTGAATAGGCGGGACGGTTGGAGGCGGGTGGTCATGTGATGGCACCTCCAGGAATACGACCAACCAGAGTTGGCAACCCTCCTCTGGAGTTGCCCTGGGGCCTGTGGTGCTTCTTAATTACTGCAAGGCAGAGGTTTGTTTTTACACATTGCACTGCTTTTTAACCCAGTGATTGACTTTTTTTGTGGAATATATCAGCTGTGGGTCAGTGGGTCTCCCTCTCGCCTCTGAGTCAGAAGGTTGTGGGCTCGAGCCCCATGATCCAGGCCGACACTCCCCCGGTGTTGGTGCTGAGGGAGGGCCGCACTGTCGGAGGGTCAGTACTGAGGGAGGGCCGCACTGTCGGAGGGTCAGTACTGAGGGAGCGCCGCACTGTCGGAGGGTCAGTACTGAGGGAGCGCCGCACTGTCGGAGGGTCAGTACTGAGGGAGCGCCGCACTGTCGGAGGGTCAGTACTGAGGGAGCGCCGCACTGTCGGAGGGTCAGTACTGAGGGAGCGCCGCACTGTCGGAGGGTCAGTACTGAGGGAGCGCCGCACTGTCGGAGGGTCAGTACTGAGGGAGCGCCGCACTGTCGGAGGGTCAGTACTGAGGGAGCGCAGCACTGTCGGAGGGTCGGTACTGAGGGAGCGCCGCACTGTCGGAGGGTCGGTACTGAGGGAGCGCCGCACTGTCGGAGGGTCGGTACTGAGGGAGCGCCGCACTGTCGGAGGGTCGGTACTGAGGGAGCGCCGCACTGTCGGAGGGTCGGTACTGAGGGAGCGCCGCACTGTCGGAGGGTCGGTACTGAGGGAGCGCCGCACTGTTGGAGGTGCCGTCTTCCAGATGACACGTTAAACTGGGGCCCCGTCTGCCCCCCCTCAGGTGGATGTAAAAGATCCCACGGCCACTATTGGAAGAAGAGCAGGGGGAGTTCTCCCCGGTGTCCTGGGGCCAATATTTATCCCTCGGCCAACATTGTATTAAGATTTCTGATGAGTAATTGGAATAATCATTAGTAGTGTATGTTGCTGGTACAGAGTAGAGTGAGATTTACCCTGCATCTGGTCTGCCCGCTGCATGATCTAGAACTGCCTGATGTTGATGTGAATACCAAAATTAGAGAAGTGATCCCAGTACTGACATCTCTCACCTCAATGAGTGGGAAGAAATGTAAAGGTGACTGTTTGTTTATTGTAGTTTGTTGGGTTGGAAGGGGCAGTGTCCAATTGCACCTCTATCTCAACTGCACCAGTCTCTCTACTGACTTAACGCTGCTAAAGGCAGTGCGGCAGTGAATAAATGAACATTGATATTAATTCCAAACAGTTACTTTCTCTCAACTTATTATTCCATATAAAATATAATTGCAACAAAGTTTTGTGACTGGGAGCAGCTCTGTATGAGGGCAGCTTTTGAATGCTGACCCTGGGGGTGGTTCTGAAAGTGCACAAGGGCTTATTATCTTTGTAAATAATTTACAAATTGTTTAATTGTGGAAGACTTTGGACTGTCTCTTACTAGGAATATTTTTCTAATAACATGGTATGGCCACAGTGATGGATATCCAACCATTTTATCAAATGTACCATGGCCAGTGATCTAAGAACACATAGTCATTGATCCTGTTTAAAGCTTTACAAATAAATCTCTGGTCACAAAGCTTCTGCTGTTGGGGTGGTGAGGGCACCTTCACACGGGACTGCAGCGGTTTAAGAAGGTGGCCCACCACTACCATCTCGAGGTTGGGCAATAAATGGTGGCCTTGCCAGCGATGTCCGTATCCCAAAAATGATTTTTTTTTTAATACCCACCTGTTCGTGGGTCTACCGCCAGTGCTACTGTAGTCTCCTGCCTCGGAGTCAGAAAGTTGTGGGTTCAAGTCCCACTCCAGAGACTTGAGCACACAATCTAAGCTGACACTCCAGTGCAGTACTGAGGGAGTGCAGCGCTGTCGGAGGTGCCGTCTTTTGGGTGAGACACCATCTGAGTCACTACCACCAGGCCTTTTAAACCGCAATGACCCAAACACTTCTTGTCTCCATTCGCAGCCTACGATGGATAGTCCTGACTTGGGTGACTATTTATATCATGACAACAGAAGCTGTGGACCGAAGTAACTTTAAAACCTGCGAACAAAGTGCATTCTGCAAGTAAGTGCTGTGTAAACCCATTGCAAACTTGGATAATTCTCTTCAAAAATCATTATGGACGCACATGTTAAATGAAGCCACTTTCTTGGTTACATGGTCTCCTAATGGTTTGTGTAATGCATTTTGACAGCTTATAAACTGGTTCAATCAGCTCTTGTTTTCATCTTATAATAGGGCTAGTGATTAGAATGTCAAATTGTGGCCTGCTAACGACAGGGCTTCTTCTGTGCAGTGCTTCGCAAACATTTGTTCCTTTTTTATTTTTTTTCCCCCTCCTGGCAATCTATCCTCTTGCTTTTCTTCAAACCCACCCCTTTAGCCTGCTGCTTGCAATTCAGTGACGTTTATTTAAGTGCTGCCATATCTCTGTGATGCTCTTAACAGCAGGTGAGCTGTTGTGGATCACAACTGAGGTGGTGGTTGGTGCCATCCAGGAGCTTGGTGCGCTCTAGCAGCTGTAGCTGAGATCCTGGGTGAGCCTCTTCTGCGCAGCAGGGGCAGGCTGTCGTGGCTAGGGCTGGCACAGTATATCAGACATAACGGGCTTCCGTTCAGTCGCACCAAGTCCCGTTCACCCATCAGCCCTCTGCCCGCTGACCTACGTTAGCTCCTTGTCTGGCAACGCCTCGCTTTTAAAATTCTCATCCTCGTGTTCAGATTCCTCCGTGGCCGTGGCCTTTCCCCCTCTCTATCTCTGTAACCTCCTCCAGCCCCTACAACCCTCCGAGATCTCTGCGCTCCTCCAATTCTGGCCTCTTGCGCATCCCCGATTTTCATCGCTCCACCATTGGCGGCCGTGCCTTCAGCTGTCTGGGCCCTGAGCTCTGGAATTCCCTCCCTAAACCTCTCCGCCCCTCTCTCCTTTTTAAGTTGCTCCTTAAAACCTCCCTCTTTGACCAAGCTTTTGGTCACCTGTCTTAATATCTCCTTACGTGGCTCAGTGTCCATTGATGTTTGATAATCGCTCCTGTGAAGCACCTTGGGACGTTTTACTACGTTAAAGGCGCTATATGAATGCAAGTTGTTGCTGTTGTCTACTGATTGGGCGCAGGTATGAGTTTTTAATGCTGGTTCCTGAGCCAGAGCGGGGAAGATGTTGAGGATAGGAGGCCCCGCACGACGCCCCCCCACACTTGCCTCCCCGAGGCTCACGCGTCTCGCACGCTTGCTTTGAGCTACCAGAGACTGCTTGCTGCAGGTGGAACTACATCGGAAGGAATTCTGTAAAAACTAATTGGACTGAGATACAAACGGTGCTTGATGGCGTAACTTTACGTACTCTCCCCAGACGACAGAGGAACGTTAAACCAGAGAATTCTCCCTACCGAGCTCTGCTCAACTCCTTGGAGGTGACGGAGAAAAGCATCAAGCTCCAGCTAATTAATGAAGTTAATAAGGTAAGTGCAAGTGTGAAAGTGCCTTTTATTGGGTCAAGGTATTTTGAAGGTGAGCTTGAGTGGAGTATGCTGAATTATTGCATTGGATTCAATCTGAGCTGTTTGTAGACTATATCTTAAAATAATCATAAGAGCCCAATGATGAATCATGGGTTTTGATCGAGTAAATAAGGAGAAACTGTTTCCAGTGGCAGGAGGGTCGGTAACCAGAGGACACAGATTTAAGATAATTGGTGAAAGAACCGGGGGGAGATGAGGAGAATGTTTTTTTACGCAGTGAGTTGTGATGATCTGGAATGCGCTGCCTGAAAGGGCGGTGGAAGCAGATTCAATAATAACTTTCAAAAGGGAATTGGATAAATACTTGAAGGGGAAAAATTTGCAGGGCTACGGGGAAAGAGCAGGGGAATGGGACTAATGGGATAGCTCGTTCCAAGAGCTGGCAATGGGCCGAATGGCTTTCTGTGCTGTATCATTCTATGATTTGGAAGCATTTGAAAAGATAGGTTAATGTTTCAGGTGGAGACCCTTTTTGTGTTTATAGATCAGGCTCACGCATTCTTGCTTCATCCTTCAGCTGACTCCATCCCCACATACCGACTCTCCCTTTTCCCACATCCTGGGAAGGCATAAAAAAAAGTACTGAGACCCATAGCCAGTTCCGAAATCCTCTTGTCAGAAATTCCTGTCCAGTTCCTCGCAGGTGATCAGGCAGAGCCCCAAACCGTTAAACATTTTCCTGGATGATTTACTCTTGCCTTCCATCTCCTGTGATCACCTCCTTCTCCAGAAATCCACCGACTGCCTTTTTAAAGGACTGTGATCAATCGGTGTTCAATGGTTGGAACGGGAAGGAGAAGGCAGGGCTGTACAGGGCTGCCTGAAGCAAAGAGGGGAGGGGAGGGAGAATGATGGATAAAGATTCTGGGTCAAATTTGTCGAGGACTTGCATTCGCACTATTAGCAAATTTAACCCTCGACTTGATGCTGCTTACCGAACCAAACCTCAACAAGCTTCACATCAAAAGGAAGGACGAAAGTTACTTTGAGCCATGTCTGACTTTTTTTTTCTGTTGATCAGTCCGTGCTGGAGTTGTATACAGGTGTCAATGTGTGCGTGTGTGTCTGCACCTCTGCAGGTCCCTCTACTACTTGAAGTGTATGGTCTACAAGGGAACATGACCAGGATTAAAATTAACGAGTTGAATCCATTGAAACCCAGATATGAAGTACAGGATGTATTAGTACAAGACCCACCTACTGTACCGTAAGTTGCATGCTGAGTTACTTGGCTGCTTGTTCTAGATTTAGGTCCTCAATAAGCATTATTTATATAAATAATTCCACTCATTGCAATGAAACAATTCCACCAATAATTGAAATGTGATTGCAACATAAAAATATGAATGTTGTTCTCTTCAAGCTGAGTGTCATTTGGTCTGGGAAATGAAAGCTGTGTTGATATTGAGTACAGCGAGTTAAATACAGAGTAAAGCCCCCTCTGCACTGTCCCGTCAAACACTCCCAGGGCAGGTACAGCACAAGTTAGATACAGAGTAAAGCTCCCTGTACACTGTCCCATCAAACACTCCCAGGGCAGGTACAGGGTTAGATACAGAGTAAAGCTCCATCTACACTGTCCCATCAAACGCTCCCAGGGCAGGTACAGGGTTAGATACAGAGTAAAGCTCCCTCTACACTGTCCCATCAAACACTCCCAGGGCAGGTACAGGGTTAGATACAGAGTAAAGCTCCCTCTACACTGTCCCATCAAACACTCCCAGGGCAGGTACAGGGTTAGATACAGAGTAAAGCTCCCTCTACACTGTCCCATCAAACACTCCCAGGGCAGGTATAGCACGGGTTAGGTACAGAGTGAAGCCCCCAGTGATTGTGCCTTAATCCCCTGTTCCGGAACTGCACCAGTGAGCCGAATAGCCCCTAAAAGTAGTGGGCTTGGTGATCTTTCTTCATCTCTGTGTTCTTAAAACTGTTCTGCTAACATTGTAGGAAATTTTCATCTGAAATTCGCCGGCCGAAGAAATGCAGATAAACGGTGTGCTTTTTGGCTTTTAGCTTAACGGTTATGGGGAAGGATGAAGGCAGCGTCGAACTTGGCTTTGGCAATGGCCTGTACAAGTTGATCATCACCTCCAGACCATTCAGGATGGACATCATGACTGGGAACGAGCTGCTCCTCAGCATCAACTCTCGCGGGCTGATGGTGTTTGAGCATTTGCGCAAAAGGAAGGACTCGTGAGTACCCGACTGCCTCAGTTAAAGAAAAAAACAGGGTGGGAAAAATTCCCCGACTCACTTCCTTTCTCTTACTCTTACTCTACTTGAGGCTTTGTTTTATTATTTTCTGTATGTAGATATTGTTCTCATCATTTGACCCAGTGAAACAAAATAATCAGTGGTTACGGACGCAGATGGGAGTCTAGTTCCTTGCCCGGTGACTCATCGATTATAACCTGAGAATCTCGATCCAGAGTATTTCTTACTTGTTAAATATTGGCTTTGTCATGTGGTCCAGACATTATCGAACAGTTTTTAATAATTCATCACACACACGCAAATACATTGAAGTTACAACACTGAAATGGGCCATTCTGCCCAACCAGTCCATGGTCCTAATCACATTTACCCGCCCTGTGCTAGTATTCCTTCATCCTCCTGTCCAACCTAATTTGAAACGTTGACACCGTTTCCGCCTCCACCACTAAACCTGGAAGTGAATTCCACAGCCTTGCAACTCTGTGAAGGAGTTTCTCCTGCCCTCTGTTAAATCTCTTGCATTTTAATCTTGTATCTATGTTCCCTTGTTCTTGACCCCCTCAACTACTGGAAACAATCTGCTTCTATCAACCTTGTCCCATCCTTTCAAAATTTTAAACAGTCCTATTATATTGCCCCGTCATTTGCATTGTTCTGATGAAAATAGCCTCAATTTTTCAAATCTTTCTTTCAATTTTTATTTCCTCAGACCAGGCAGCAGCCTAGTAAATCTGTGCTGTACCCTTTCTAAAGCCTCACTATCCTTCCAATAGTCTGGAGCCCAATACTGCACACACTACTCTGAGGTCTTAGTAAGACTTTTATATTCTGCACCTCTTGTAATAAACCTAGAATTCCATTAGCTTTTTATGGCCTTATGTACCTGAGGTGCTGCCTGTGAATCTATGCCCTCAAATCCCTCTGCTCTCCCACACCACCAAGCCTGCTTCCATTCACAGTATAATTACCGCTGCTTTTTTTACCAAAATGCACCATCTCGCACTTACTGATCTTGAATTCCATCTGCCACTTTTTGGCCCGTTTCTCATTTGATCATTATCCCTTTGCAGCTTCCTTTGGTCTTCGAAATGAATGAAATATACCTCCTATTTTGGTATCATCATCTTGGCCTGTCCCCAAATCATTGGTGAACAGAAGTGGCCCCAGAACGGAACCCAGTGGGACACCACGACTCATTTCCATTCACTCCAGGGGAAAACTGCCCTTAACCTCTACTGTTTTCTCCCTTCTAACCCATTTTTAAATCAAGTTTGCCATCCTCACCCTGATTCCATACCTCTTAATCTTCTCTAGTTCTCATGTGGTACCTTATCAAAGTCAGAGTACACTACATCTGCTGCATTTCCCTATCTACCAGGTCTGTTACCTCCTCCAAACAATTCCACGTTTGTTCCTTTTGAAATCCGTGCCGGCTACTTCTAACTATTTTTTCTTTAGATGGGAAGAAACTGTTTGGAAGGCAACTTGAGGTCTGAAATGGGCAAAACAGAAGAATGTTCACATTGAAACTGTGTGCCTTCATTTTGTTTTGCTCGTGTTAACGATTGGATTGTCTGATAGTGGGGAGGAGGGGTGTGGGCAAGGAGGAGACAGAGTGGTTCCCCTGTCTGCTGCCGGGTAGCACAGAGCTGAACTGACTGAAGCCAGGGAGCAGGTTGCTGGCGTTTCAGAGACCAGGAGATTATGGGTTAATTCGGGAAGCTGTTGGATGGGCGATGATAAAATCATTGATCGTTAAATTGAAGTAACGATTTACTTACTGCCCCACCTCTGCCTTTCCACGTGTTGTTTATGATTCACAAACAACATTACCCTCTTCCTCCTTAACCTTTCCTTGAATCCTGCCCTTTGCCATTTGTAATATTTATGTACCTCCAGCATTATTTCTCCCTAGAGACGTCACCCTGGTCTGTCTCTCGCTCTCGCGTTCTCGCTCGCGGAGAGTTTGTTTAAACCAAAGTGTTGCTCTCATTAAAAATGTGCCTTTTTTTTTGTTGATGCTCCGATGCAGAGTAGTTAGATGTTTGTTCACATCTGCCGTTGAGTGGTTTTCAGGTATCACCTATTGAGTGGGGCAGGTGTCTGCTTAACCCTTTGACAACATGTATACTTGCTCTAGATTTTCATAAGGGACCAAGGGGGAGAAAATATTAAACTACTTCCTCAGCAGCCCAGGGGAGGAAGAGAAAGAGTCTAATTTGCTGCTGTTAGGTGGTATAGCATACGGAGGGCATGAATCACATCCCTCTAAGAGTGGGCTGTTCCCCATGTAATTGATGGATTTTTCCCACCCATTTTATCGAGACTGTGTTGACATAATGTGTTTAAAATGTCTTATCTGTGCCTAGTTTTATTATTGTCTGCTGGTCTTTCTCTCTCCTTCAGCTATTGGAACTCTTGACCTTTTTAAACCCTTCCCAGTGATTACAGCAGTCATGTCATCTCTTCAGCTCCCATATGGCATTTATTCACTACGCCATACAGGTCCTCTGTTTGATTCCAGTCTGCTGAGCTAGTTGTTGATCTCTGCTCTCAGTTAGTAGCTGGGGCGTTACAGTCTCTTGAGGCCTAGGACGAGGGAGTAAACCAGTATGGGTCCCCATTTCTCGTTCCCTACTGGAAAGTGCAGACATTGGGTGTGAACGGGATAGGACTGGGCTGAAGAATCCCCCAGTAATTGAAGATCATGCTATCGCTCTACGTCTAAGCTCTTATTTGGAGTCCAACTACTGGGGTCAGGTACCAGAGGGCTGCTGGTACCTGCGGAACCAGATCTCTGCACACGTTGCGTGGGGAGTGAGTAACTTCAGAGATCTCTGTAACTGTCAAGCCCTTGGAACTCCTCCCATTCTTACCCGTAGAGCCTCTTAACTTTATCATCGACGTCTACCAACGCGATGATTTTCAGATCAGTTTGACCATTGGAGCTTGAGGATTTAGTGCGCCCTGATCTTTAGTTCCCTCTCCTTTCAGCCTCGAGCAGTGCGGTCGAACAGCAGTGTGTCCCAATAGCTGCGGTGAGCGGGAGACGAGCAGATTTGTTCCCTGTTTTACTACTTGTAGAGAACAATGTATAAACTCTTGGTGTTTTACTGTCTTCTGAACTACATCAACTGAAACTCATTTTGTTTTTTTTTTGTTATTTTATTCCATTTGTTTCTTCCCCTTTGCAACTCCCCTCAGTTACACGGAAAAATTTAGTAGCACTGTCGGTAGCATGTGGAGTAAGATCAAGAACGTGTTCATTAGGTAAATGACGCACCAATGCTGTCTTTTTAGTCCTGTTTGTGCACCTAATACTATTGCTTAGGGTTGCAACGATAGTAAAGGGGACGTGCAGCAATGGGAAACCAGAAAAGCTCCATGTGACTCATTCGTGTGGGAATCTCCCTTTTTTAAGAAAAAAAAACAAAGACCAAAACTTATTCCTGTTCATTTCTACAAAAGCAGGAATGTGTTAGGGAACGTCCATAGGGTACTTGGGGAGGAAGAATCAACACTTTACAGAATTTTGGGAATTGCTAGACGGAAAAAGGCCATCTAGTTCACCTTCTACCATCCCGATACACTGATAATGGAGTTGTTGACTAATCACTGCAATCGATCTCTATCAATGAGTCTCCACCAGACCCAGAGATGAGGTGAGGAAACCCCCTGTGGTGGAGAGCTTTGGGAACCATCGGTCCATTCCTCCCGAGCCTGTTACACTCACCACACGTCGTGTCTCGATCTATTTCAAGTGCATGTGCGCTTTTTTTTGTTGCATTGTGCTTAGAGAGTGGCTGGCAGAGCTGGTGGGGGTTCAGGTTAGCTGTGCCTTGGATTGGCAGAGAGTGAGTTTGGTAATTCACACAGCATGTTCCCAGTCTCATTTTCATACTTAATGCACACCAGGCTCCTTCTTGCCACCTGGGGAGATGGGAGTCTGTTATATAGCTACCCCTGGGGTTGTTCACCGAGTGTTGGTTGTAACACAGTGAAGGTCCGCCCCCTTCTCTAGGCCAGGATATGCTGCACAGAGAACAGAACCTTTTAATAAACACAAGTCAAATATGGCCCTGGAACTTGATTTGTATAAATGACTTGAGATAGGTTGACATCCGTATTCTGCTAAGGATTACTTCAAGGAGTAGTATGTTGACAAAGGTGACTCCAAGGGGGCAATTTTAACCTAACACGCTCGTCGGGAAATTGAAGGGATCAGGTGCAATGCTGGAGTTACACCCTGCCTGATTTCACTCCTCTGACTTGGAAATATATCGCCGTTCCTTCATCGTCGCTGGGTCAAAATCCTGGAACTCCCTTCCTAACAGCACTGGGAGAACCTTCACCACACGGACTGCAGCGGTTCAAGAAGGTGGCTCACCACCACCTTCTCAAGGACAATTAGGGATGGGCAATAAATGCCGGCCTCGCCAGCGACGCCCGCATCCCATGAACGAATAAAAAAAAGTGACATTGGGCGGGGTGTATAACCCTGTCTGATTTCACTCTCCTCTGAAGTGACATTGGACGGGGTGTATAACCCTGTCTGATTTCACTCCTCTGAAGTGACATTGGGCGGGGTGTATAACCCTGTCTGATTTCACTCTCTGAAGTGACATTGGACGGGGTGTATAACCCTGTCTGATTTCACTCTCCTCTGAAGTGACATTGGGCGGGGTGTATAACCCTGTCTGATTTCACTCTCTGAAGTGACATTGGGCGGGGTGTATAACCCTGTCTGATTTCACTCTCTGAAGTGACATTGGGCGGGGTGTATAACCCTGTCTGATTTCACTCCTCTGAAGTGACATTGGGCGGGGTGTATAACCCTGTCTGATTTCACTCTCCTCTGAAGTGACATTGGGCGGAGTGTATAACCCTGTCTGATTTCACTCTCTGAAGTGACATTGGGCGGGGTGTATAACCCTGTCTGATTTCACTCTCCTCTGAAGTGACATTGGGCGGAGTGTATAACCCTGTCTGATTTCACTCTCTGAAGTGACATTGGGCGGGGTGTATAACCCTGTCTGATTTCACTCTCTGAAGTGACATTGGGCGGGGTGTATAACCCTGTCTGATTTCACTCTCTGAAGTGACATTGGGCGGGGTGTATAACCCTGTCTGATTTCACTCTCTGAAGTGACATTGGACGGGGTGTATAACCCTGTCTGATTTCACTCTCTGAAGTGACATTGGGCGGGGTGTATAACCCTGTCTGATTTCACTCTCTGAAGTGACATTGGACGGGGTGTATAACCCTGTCTGATTTCACTCTCTGAAGTGACATTGGGCAGGGTGTATAACCCTGTCTGATTTCACTCTCCTCTGAAGTGACATTGGGCGGGGTGTATAACCCTGTCTGATTTCACTCTCCTCTGAAGTGACATTGGGCGGGGTGTATAACCCTGTCTGATTTCACTCTCTGAAGTGACATTGGGCGGAGTGTAAAACCCACGTTCCACCCGATCCTGTGGGATTCCCGCCCAGTGCGTTAATTTAAAATTACCCCGATTGCCTCAAATGTAACAAGACTGAGATTCGCTAACCTGTTGCGTTGACTCCTTTCCCCCCAACGCCCTGATAATACTCGTACTTTCAGTTGTGGTTTGAAGGTGCTGTTACCGATCCACCTGCTTTTCCCATTTTTCCATGGCAATTTTTTCTTTGTTGAGAAAGCTTTCATTTTTGTGATGCTTTGCGCAAACCTGTTTTGCATTTTCCTGCTGATCTTCTCCCCTCTCCTGCTCGTGTGATGGATTTGGTTGGGGGCGTGGACCCTAGAAGGGAATGTCGATGGTTGTGGGTCAGGACTTGAATCGGGGGTGGGAGATGCTTATTTCCTGACTGCTCACACTTAGTAACTCTCCATGTGACGAGATTGTACCTGAACCTTTCCCTTTTCTCCTGCTGTCTCCTGCCACTGAGTGTTATTGCTGATCGACTTGTGACAGTAGTTTTCATCTGGGGGGCAGAACATTAACGTGTGGTACCACAGCACTGGGGGGGGGTGGGGGCCACTGGACGGTTCCTGATAGCTCTTGTCCTGTTGTGTGGAGGGAAAATTCAAGGGGAGGTTTGAGGGGTGGTTTGTTGCCCACTGGATGCTGTTACCTGCTCTCTAGTTGTCTGGACATATCCACCTTTTCATGTTACGGGAGCCAGGGAGAAAATGGAGGAATTAACTCATACCCTCGCGCAAAGTGCCACAGAAAAAGAATCTTTTTTTATTTCGACTGAACCGGAGAACGGCCTTGTATTTTAGGCACCTTGATCGTATAACAGAAACGGGACTGCAAGCCCTTTCAAAGGGGCACTAACCAGAAGTAATCCTGCCATATCATCAGCCTTAGAACAGAGCGCTGGTGGTGAAAATGTCGCACTAGTGTAGATTGGGGGTGCGGGATTGCGGGGGCTTCTCCTGAGGATAGGTTGCCTGCTTTAAATCAGATTTGGGATGTGTGATGGCAACACAAGATACTGCCCCCACTTGTGTAGCCTGAGGATCGTCGACCACTGCATTGGACTCTGCAGTAGCTTTGCCACGCTGCTTATCCCACCTGGCTGTTCTGTTATATTGCAGCTAATTTTAATAAATCTTCCTTCCTCCTATTTTTGGATCTAATTCTTTCTCTTTCCAGCCTCCCCACTGTCCATGTTGAGAACAGGCCTGTTAGTGCTGCTCTTTCTCAAGCTGCTGGGAGATGTGCAAGAACAGTCCAGTGTGGCACATGCACTCTTTATTACTTCCTCCTGCCTTTCCTGCCAGTGTGTCTTTGTTCCCCCTTCCTTCCTTCCTTCCCCTCCCCCTAAGGATGTTAACGACTTGCTGGGTTATGGTTCCCTCAGTACCCAAGTTACCATTTTAAATGTGTGCCTAGACAGTTGAGTGTCAGCAGTGGGGAGTATCGGCATGTGCACGTATCACTGGGTAGCTGTAAGGGGTGGGAGCCCTGGCTGACTTATCCCCCTCCCTAACTTAGTGCCCGCACTTCTACCCTGGCTGAGCCCCCTACTCATAATGGGGACATTTCTTGGGGTGGAAGATTCACGGGCAGGACCCCCGCATCCTGCCTCTCTGTGACACCACGTGTTGGTGCATTGCACTACACCACCACTTGCTTAAAAATCGTCCTCAATTTGGGCTGTTCCACCGCACCGTTAGGGTGCAGCTGCCTGCATTGGTCTCTGGATATAAACAAGAGGAATACTGAAATCAGAAAGGGGCCAGTTTGAACCCACTGACTCAAATTACAGCCAAACTTAGTACAATATTATCGCTGCAACCCTAATAAAAATGGGAATCTGCTGCTTCTAGCTGTCTTGTGACTTGAGAATTAACCTGGAAATGAGCCCTGACCCATTCCTAATACGATTCCGTTCCTGCATTTGTCAATCACCCGAAATGGTACCTTCTGATTTTTCTTTTTTCTTTTTAAATCTGTTGCAAAGATGGATGAGCTGCAGTGACCAAATGCGAGAATATTCCCTAAGGGATATCTCCCTGCAGCTCTCGACTGTATTACATTTTAATTTCGATTCCAAATGTTCACCAACAGCTTGCTCTTTTTTTAATTGCTGAATGTGATGTTTTTGAGTCCACTTGATTCCGAGGCAATACGGGTTGAAGATGTGTTAAACAGTGTAGCACCGTGTGATGCGGCGCTGAATCTCACAGGCAAGGATCTCCCGGGTTCAATTCCTGGTCGCTGCTACATTCGCTAATCTCGTCGTGGGGTGGGGGGGGGGGTGGCGGGGGGGGGCTGGGCAGCTGGAGGCAGCACTTGGCCTCGGCGCTCTGCGGCTATAGAGGAGGAAACCTGGCTAGAATGACCACTGCTGGGAATTGAGGCTGTGGAGACAGCATCTCGGTCTGCAGTTGAATGCCCCGCTAACACTTGCTGTCTATGTTGATGCATGAGGAACAGTAACAGGGGTGTGAGGTACCAGAGGCAAGCAGAGAGACCTCACCTCGGAAAGGAATTTTTTTTGCAAAGAAATAATCCTATGAAATCTATCCTGCAAGTTTCTGAACTTACTCTAATTACTCCCTCTCTCTCTTTCCTTTCCCCCCCCCCCCACCTTGAAAGGGAATGATGTTAGGGATAACCCTGTTGTTTTACTAGTGGATGCCCTGTGGCATTGCTCGCACTGTCGGATGATCTGTTTCGTAAAGGCAGGGATGTTCTACCACGTAATGCACAATGTAAGGAAACGCAGCCTGGGATCAGCCAGAGTTTAATTGCTGTTTGTGGGAAGTTTGTAGATTTTTGCCTTTTTCTGTTCTCTGAAGAGAGTCATGTAAATATTTGGCTCCAGGTCAAGGTGTGACTTTGAAACTTTTCTATAGAATATACCGGGCTATTAACGGGTAAGGGTTCTTCACAAACAAACCTCATCCAGGCTTATCGTGGAATTTCTGTGTCCCCCCAAACCTGGGCCCAAATCTGTGGCTAGTAGTATACTTTCCTTTTCTGTGAAACTTAGATGCTTGTACAGTACAACTTTAAGGACCAGGAACTGCACTGATGGATATACTTGTATCGAAGGTACCGGCCCTGTTTGTGGAACAATTGCCCTGTCTGTTCTTTTACAGTCTATCAGGGTTCAGTCTTGGTTTTTGTCTAATGTTGACCCTAAATATATTTTAAATAGTGTGTGCACCCCCCCGCCCCCCACCTTCACCATTGTACCTAATGAATCCACTGACTCCAGATCTGCCATATGCATTTTTGAATGGATCAGTAGTTTTGGGTAAAGACTCACCAGTTGGTACTTGGCCATAGAATTCCCCTCTGATTCTTCTGCGATGCTTTTATTTGGAGCTTAACTGAAGGTGTGTTGGGCTCAGAAATTCCCCTCGAGCATTGGAGCCGGTTCTTCGAAAGCCTTTCTACATATTGCAGTCCGGTAAATCAAGAATTCCAAACCAGAGTCTTAAGAGTTCCTCTATGATGTTAGCATTGCTCTTTTTTTAAATGCGGGTGGATTGGAGGGTGGTGGTGGTGAGGGTTGGCTGTAGTATTGATGGCTAATTACATTGAATGTACAGCACATAAACAGGCCATTCGGCCCAACTGGTCCATGCCGGTGTTTATGCTCCACACAAGCCTCCTCCCACCCATGGGTTGGTAAGTGATGGGATTAACCAGCTGGCATTGACAGGGTATTTCAGTAGTAATTATCTTTTCGTATGCTTGAAATGTTTCACCTCCTCTCCCAAAGGAGCTAACACATGCTGGGGTACAGTTCCGTTGGAACCTTCCTGTACCTCACCGCGAACATTAACGTACACAAGGCTGTCCAGCCCTGCCGAACCTAATCCTGTATCTGCACACAGCTTGGAGTGGGGGGTGGTGGTAAGACTGGGCATTGATTTTATTTCTATTTCTCCCTCTCCCTCTTTTTCCCCTCTCTCCCCAGCTGTCCAGGTCAGGAATCGAATCTGTATGGCTCAGTTCCACCACGTGTGGTACATTAAGCCATTGGGCGAGCTTTAATAAACTGTAGACAAAATGCTGCATGATTCTGCTGCACTAACGGCATGCAACTGCTTCACTGTATTAAATTTCCTATTTTGCATGCAACTCGTTGAACAAAATTGACTCTGTACCCTGGTTTTAAAAAGAGTGCTTTCGAAAGTGGCATCTGGACACTGGCAGAAGATCACTGGGTCACTCGTCCAAGCTTTTGTCTTCGGGGGCCACGCGGGGAGGGGGCAGGGTGCATGGGTAGTTTAAACCCACGCTCCCTTTAATTTTGCAGGTATCTCAGGTTGCAGGCCCTGGTGTTCCAATTTTAGGATTTATCCACCAATTGAGGCTGTACTGCTCGTATCGGTCCTGTCCACACCTCCAGGCCCGCACAATTCAAATGGAGCAAACTTGAGGAATGGAAGGACAAACAGGACGGAGTTGTCTGGGCTTTGAGGGCTGGAATGCTGGGGTTTAGGGGGCTTCAGGTTGGTGATCCCAGTCCTAACAGGACCACGGTAAATGTAGTTCCCAAACTAGGGGCCATAAATATGAGAGTCACTAATAAATCCGATAAGGAATTCAGGAGAAACTTCTTTACCCAGAGAGTGGTTAGAATGTGGAACTTGCTACCATGAGGAGTAGTTGAGGTGAATAGCAGAGATGCATTTCAGAGGAAACTGGATAAACACGAGGGAGAAAGGAATAGAAGGATATGCTGATAGGGTGAGATGAAGTAGGGAGGGAGGGGGCTCGTGTGGAGCAGAAACACCAGCATTATCCAGTTGGGCCAAATGGCCTGTTTCTGTGCTGTGCCCTCTATGTATAAAGGCTGTCCACACACAAGGCCTGGTAGTGCATGTATTAGCTGATATATTTAGCTAAACCGAGGGAACAGGACCCGGAATCGCAGCATTTACTTAATCGGGTGCTGGCTATATAATTAAAAGCAATACTACAAATGTTGGAAAGCTTATATTAAAACAGAAAATGCTGGAAATATCCAGTCATTCACTCAGCAGAACTGATGATGGGTCAATGTTTTGGGTTTGACCCATCAGCTCTCTCCTTAGATGTATTTTGAGCCTTTTCTGTTCTGTCCAAGCGAGCCTCCATGAGTGTAGGGCTGCCCCACACTTAAAGTTGCCTGCTGTGGCTGCGGTCTCATTTATATTGCAGCCAGATGAAGCTGGGGAACCTGGCAGCGAGTCAGCCTGGCTGGGTTTGAGCCTCTTGTAGCACCTGGTTAGAGCGGACGGGGGTGGGTTTTACTGACTGGGTCGCAGAGGATGGAAAATTGGGACGTGGAGGAGTGGGGAAAATTACACGTGAGGGTCAATGACCTGACTGAGGACTGAATGATTTTATATTCATAAAATTGTTTCCCTCAATAGCACTGAGTGTCAGACATGATGTGAGTTAGTAATAAAGTGCTTTCTAATTACAGCAAGGTTTGCACTTAAAATATAAAGAAGTAACTTTGCCCCTATTTAGCCGTGTTACAAAAGGGCCCAATAACCAAGCTTTTCCCTTCCAAGAGATGGTTTCTATCTGTCGGTCAACCCTTTGGCTCTTCACTTGAATGTAGGCCTTATCCTACAGAGCCAGACCCATCCCTTGTTGCTATTTGACTGCAGTGGCTGTCTCCACTCAATGGCTTAGTGGGGTGAAGTGCCAACTGGCTACTATCTCATACAGACTAGAAGGTCCCAGATTCAAATGTTTTTGGTGGGGGCAATATGCTCTTAGCCGATCGTGGTTGGGGTGCAACGATTGGTCTCCAGGCCCTTGTTCTAAGGATGTGAAAAATCGCCCAGAGTTCCCTCTCCTGCTTGCTGTCCAGGTGGGAACAGGGCCCTGCTTAGCCCTGATACCCCTCCACGGACACTCACTGCTAAGCTTGTACTAGCATCAGCCTCAGTGGGTAGCATTCTTCCCTCTGTGTTAGAGGGTCGTGGGTTCAAGTCCCACTCCAGAGACCCAAGCCCCATAATCCAGGCTGATGCTCCCAGTGTAGTACCGAGGGAGCGCTGTACTGTCGGAGGTGCCGTCTTTCAGATGAGACTGTCTGCCCGCCCCCTCGGGTGGATGTAAAAGATCCCACGGCTACAATTGGAAGAAGAGCAGAGGCGTTCTGCCTGGTGTCCTGGACAACATTTACACCTCAATCAACATCTAAAAGCAGATTACCTGGTCATTATCACATTGCTGTTTGTGGGATCTTGCTGTGCGCAAATTGGCTGCCACATTTCCTACATTACAACAGTGACTACACTTCAAAAGTACTTCATTTGACTGTAAAGCGCTTTGGGACGTCCTGAGGTTGTGAAAGGTGCTGTATAAATGCAAGTTCTTTATAAGAGTAGTAGCCAGTTGACCACGGTATGGGAAGACTGCCAGTCCCTGTGGAATTGCACCCTTGTAAGAGTCTGTGGAAGAAAGCTTGGACGGGGGAAAGTAGCTCTTTATTCTAACTGCAGTGGGAATGTATCGGAAACTGGAGGGGGTGTTCAGTGGGCGTGCTTGCTTCTTGCACTGCGACCCTAACTTATTCCCACTGTTAGAACACTGCCAACTGCTTCAGAAAAAGCTCCGCTGGACTTGCTGTTTAATTGAGCTCGCTCGGCAAGTCTTTTTCCCCCTCGATGGTGCATCGCCCTCTCCTGCTGGGAGTTGCTACCAATTGTTCACTTCACCCCCATTATTGAATGTAAGGTGACTCTGTGCAGAAGAGATTGCAGAACATAACTTCTCACCCAGCCATCATGGACACAGAAAACCAGTTGTGGATTTGACAGGCTTGTCACCCGCGCTATTTGAAACCACACACTCTTGGTTTTTTTTTTAAGTGGGCTGTTCAGAACATCCTTGGGGACAAACAGGACACCAGAAACGTTTAACGTTCAATTTTTTTTTTTCCTCCCCCTGTTTTGTTCTACGTCACGATATGGTGGGAATTGGGATTAAAAGGATAGAGCTGCCACAGTTAACAGGAGTAGGCCCAGTCTTTCTGCTTCTCTGCCACTTTAAACCGTTGGTACGGGTTGTATAGAGTGTGGAATAATTGCAGACTGTTTGTTTATTGAAGGTTAAGGGTTTTGATGCATTGTCGCCACCAATGAAGCAGAGCTCTAGCTGTGATTCCAACTCCTGCGCCATTTCCTGTCTGGTGTTTGACGTGGCAAAAGGGTGCTGATCGTCAGACCTCATGGCTATAGACGTGGTGATGTGCAGTCTGCCTTGGAGTAATTCTTAGTGGCACGAGAGGGCAGCGTTTGGGGGGGGGGGGGGGGGGGGGGGAAGAGGGAGAAATTGCTGGCTTCATTAATGGAGCATCCAGTTCAAAATTAAGTGGGCAGTTTGGCGTAGCTCCTTTTTTAAAGCTGACTCCACGATAGGGGAGCGAGAGAATCAAAATGTGACTGTGTGATAAAAGTCACAGGACTGTACAATTTCACTTTCCCGTGTTTTAGTGAGGAGAAGAAAGAGGAGAATGTGCAAAGTGAGGAGATGAAAGAAGCAACCAAGGCTGGGGAAGAAGAAACGGCTCAAGGGGATCAGGTAAGTCTCGAGTTCCTGGATAGTGAAGGGTGCGTAACATGTACTGGACTGTGTGTGTACAGAGATGGTAACCACGTGTACAACCAGCTCCCTACCCCTCCTCCCCATCCACCCTAAAGATGGCTGTGCCTCTATATTCCTTTTTTTCCCCCCCCTTGCATATGAAATTGACGGGCAGGAAAAGACCAGCTGGTCAGTCGAGCTTTCCCCACCCTCCTGATGGCTGGAGTATCCTGGCTAATCACTTTCTATCCAATCCCCCGCAGCTATGTAATCCCCTGGGAGAGGCAAAAAAACCAGAGGAAAATCCCCAGGGCTAATAAGGGAAAACGTACTCTGGAAAATTCCTCTCCGCCCCCCCCCCCCCACCCAAGTGATCGAAACCAGTTCAGGCAATCACATGGACCAAATGTTATCAAACAAGACACTTACCTTCTGTATGAAGTGATCTCTGCCCCAGTCAGGAACCAGTCCATCTCCCTCTTGAAGGTTACAGAGAGTCACCAGCCGGGAATGTATTCCAGAGGCTCTCTACTCTCTTGGGCGGGGCGGGGCGGGGTGGGGGGGAGAAAAACGGCCCAACATCCAGTCTGTTCCTACTCTTCCATAGTTTAAACTAATGTCCCCTGGTCCTCCCCAATCTGTTAAACTGGAATAATCTATCAATAGGGACACTATCCAGCCCTCTAATTATTTTATACACCTCAATCAGGTCATCGCTAAGTCCACACTTCTCTAAAGTTAATAGTCCCTGGTTAGATGTAGAGAAGAAGTTTCCACTTGTGGGGGAGCCCAGAACTAGGGGTTATAAATATAAGATAGTCACTAATAAATCCAATAGGGAATTCAGGAGAAACTTCTTTACCCAGAGAGTGGTGAGAATGTGGAACTCGCTCCCACAAGGAGTAGTTGAGACAAACAGCAGAGATGTATTTAAGGGGAAGCTGGATAAAGAAATGAGTGAGAAAGGAATAGAAGAATATGCAGATAGGGTGAGATGAAGAGGGGTGGGAGGAGGCTCGTGTGGAGCATAAACACCGGCACAGACCAGTTGGGCCGAATGGCCTGTTTCTGTGCTGTAAATTCTGTGTAATTCTTTGTGTAATTCTCCCAACAGCCAGAAGGCAAAGATTCCCAGAAGGAGAGCGAAGAGAAAGAGGACGAGGCTGGAATGTGGGAGGAGACATTTAAAACTCACACCGACTCCAAACCCAGTGGTAATATTTTATAGTCAACCCAGAAAGAAAATGTAATTAATATTACTGTGCGATGCTGTACGTACTAGTTCAGTGGAACTGATCCAATGCCAATTCTGCGATCAAATTCAGAATGTTTATTATGCCTAAACAATTCACTTTAGCAGAAATTGACTGTTTCCAATTATCATGGACATTCCTGAGTTAATAGAGTTTAGGTCTCAGCCGTGGTTCAGTGGGTAGCTCTCTCGCCTCTGAGTCAGATGATTGTGGGTTCAAGTCCCACTGAGAGATGCAAGCACAAAATTCAGGCCGATACTCCCAGTGCCAGTACTGAGGGAGTGCTGCACTGTCGGAGGTGCCGTCTTTCGGATGAGATGTTAAACCGAGGCCCCGTCTGCCCCTCTCAGGTGGATGTAAAAGATCCCACGGCCACTATTGGAAGAAGAGCAGGGGGAGTTCTCCCCGGTGTCCTGGGGCCAATATTTATCCCACAACCAACATCACTAAAAACAGATGATCTGGTCATTATCACATTGCTGTTTGTGGGATCTTGCTGTGCGCAAATTGGCTGCCGCGTTTCCTACATTACAGTGGTGACCACACTTCAAAAAAGTACTTCGTTGGTTGTAAAGCACTTTGGGACATCCTGAGGTGGTGAAAGGCGTGATAGAAATGGGAGTTTGTTTGTTTGTTCTTTAACAGATAAAATGTCCCCTTGTTACCTGATCCTGTGTGGGTCTGAAGTCCAGCGGAGATATTTTATGAAGGGGACGTGACTTCCCTGGGGCAGTGCAGCAGGCTGAAGCTCTGTACTGACCGGTGCGAGAGCTGCCCAGAACTCTGACTTCTGCCCCGCAGGGAAGCCCCAGGCCCCTCCCCTCATCATCTCCCCAAAACCACACTATAGCTTGTTAATCCTTCGTGCGGTTGGGGAGGGGGGTGAGATTGTGGATATAAAAGATAGGTGCCCCTGTTGTGCTGCAAAGTGGCACCGGGGAAGTGCCCAGCTCTCGTCACAGGACGGAGGGATGCGTGGCACAGACTGATCTCTGGATCGGAGGACAAATACCTTCACAAGGGAGCGTGTGCAATGTCCCGAGTTTTGATGAATCCGAATTCCTGATCCGAATATATATAATAATTCCATTCACTTCTCTATTGCGTGCTGTTAATATAAGGGGGCCGATCCCAGCATTACACTAGACTCCAGGCCTCGGACTGTGTAGAGGGGTAAGTGTGTGCATCGTAACGTGTCTGTCTGCCCCTCAGGTCCATCCTCTGTCGGCCTGGACTTCTCCCTGCCTGGTTTTGAACATGTGTATGGGATCCCTGAGCACGCCGATAACCTGAAACTTAAAACTACAGAGTAAGTACCAGCCTCTGAGGCTTGGAGATATTTCTTTCTGCAAGTTATTGGTCCAGAGCCAGTAGGAATTAAATAGTCACCTGTAGTTGAATTTTGGCCCAGTATCCGAAACTTGTCCCACTCTGAGCAGAGGATTGCACATGTCAGAGTGGGTCAGGAGGTATATAGAAAAACCTAAATGTAACTCTTCACCGTTAGCTGTCGGCTGTGGCTCAGTGCGTGTTTCCCTCTCGTCTGAGTCAGAAAGTGGTGGGTTCGAGCCCCACTCCAGCACGTAATCCAGGCCGACACTCCCAGTGCAGTACCGAGGGCGCGCCGCCCTGTCGGAGGGTCGGTACCGAGGGCGCGCCGCCCTGTCGGAGGGTCGGTACCGAGGGCGCGCCGCCCTGTCGGAGGGTCGGTACCGAGGGCGCGCCGCCCTGTCAGAGGGTCGGTACCGAGGGAGCGCCGCCCTGTCGGAGGGTCAGTACCGAGGGCGCCCCTCTCAGGTGGATGTAAAAGATCCCACGGCCACTATTGGAAGAGGAGCTGGGGAGTTCTCCCCGGTGTCCTGGGGCCAATATTTATCCCTCAACCAATGTCACCAAAAACAGATTATCTGGTCGTGATCTCATTGCTGTTTGTGGGATCTTTGTGTCCAAATTGGCTGCCGCGTTTCCTACATTACAACAGTGTCTACACTTTAAAAGTACTTAATTGGCTGTAAAGCGCTTTGGGACATCGTGAAAGGTGTTACAGAATGTAAGTCTGTCTGTCTGTCTGTCTCTGCCTGTGGGATCACCATCTAGTCTCTCCCTGGCAGTACTCTCAATGTGATCAGGAACCTCGTGTATACGAGGGTTTTGTGGGTGGCAGCTCGCAGCTGCAGCTGACCTTGTGCTTGGAGACATATTATTAAGGGTGGGGTGGGGGGGGCAGGTTTTAGACGCTGTGAGTGAGTAATTATAACTTGATGTCCTTTTACTTCCTCAGTGGCGGAGACCCGTACCGTCTGTATAACCTCGACGTGTTCCAGTATGAGATATTTAATCCCATGGCGCTATACGGGGCTATTCCTGTTATGCTAGCGCACAACGTCCGCAGGACCCTGGGAATCTTTTGGCTCAATGCTGCGGAGACTTGGGTCGACATTAGCTCCAATACGGCAGGCAAGGTGGGTAACCCCTCCCACCTCACAGACACCGACCCTTCTAAACTTGGTGTGTAAATCGGGTGTTTGTTCCCCAATATTTCGACATCCTGGTTCCAATATATCTTTTAAATTGTGAAGCCCTGGTGAAGGACCACGGCCCATAGCGCAGGACACTAGAAGAGTGGAATAGAAGTCTGTAGATTGAACGAGGAAGGGAGATTTAAATTGCACGGTATTGGGGCCACAGGAACGAAAGAGGTCGGTGCAGGAGACTCTATATTAAGTTGACACAGTGACTACATGGGGAGCACACAGAATGTGGAGGACTGTGCATTTGGAGATTAAGGTGATCGAGGAAAGGAAGTTCATGGGAGCTCTGAAAGTTTAAATAAAAGGGAGAGGTCGCAGGGTCTGAGGCCGGAGGTGAGTGTTTTCTCACCTATCAGACTAGCTTTCGTTTATCCTCCCAAGGATAAAGGTGCTGGAGAGCTGCCCCGTAGTGGGGAGCAGTACTGAACACACCTGGGGCTTCTTAGCAACATAGGAACAGGAGGCGGCCATTGATTCCCTCGAGCCTGTTCCACCAATCTGTACCTCAACTCCAATTACCCGCCTTTGCTCCATATCCCTTGACACTCTTACCCAACAAATATCTATCGATCTCAGTCTTAAAAGCTCCAATTGTCCCCCACCCTTTTTGGGAGCGAAAATTCCACATTTCCACTACCCTTTGTGAAAAAGTGCTTCCTGACATCACTCCTGAATGAGAGTTAAGAGTCAAAGAAGTGTTTGTTGTGAGTGTCTGAAGAGGCAGTTTTTGAAGGAGTTTGAGGTCACTGGAGATGGTGGATCTGAGAATATCGCTTCTTGAATGACTCCCTATGGTGTGCAGCCTTATCCTGACCGATCTGCCGATTGGCTCCAATATAATACAAATATACTTGTACAAATGTGCTTATGTTTACAAGTGACTTAGAATCCTTAACAGTGGAAATTTCAGAGGGTGGCGAGGCTTCCCGAGTTTGAACCGTGCAAGGTTTTAAGTAAAGAACTTTTGGTTGTGGGGGGGAAGAAGGGATGCTGCAGAAAGAATTCCCCCCCCCCCCAAACTGCCGAGGTTAGAACTAGAGCTAGTTATAGGTGTGATGTGCGGTTTTGGGTCAGCGTGAACTAACTGAACACAATCTCTTTGCAGACCTTGTTTGGAAAGATGCTGGATTACATGCAGGGGGCGAATGAAATTCCTCAGACCGATGTCCGTTGGATTTCGGAGAGCGGAATCATCGATGTCTTCGTGCTCCTCGGTCCGTCTCCGTTTGACGTCTTCAGGCAGTACACTTCACTTACGGGTATGTACACGGGAGTTTGCTGCAAAGACGGGAATCCTGACCCTACCATAACGCCTGAAATAGACCGGGAGGGGAAAGGGCAAAGGGGAGTGGAGAACAGCATTTTTATATTGAGGGTGCATTACTGACACACAGTTGTTAACGATGAGTATTTCATATTCCAGTTTACCAGTGGGCTTTCTTTTTGTACCACTAGTTCACCGCCGTGACCATTTCCTGGTTTCTGGTGGGCTGCCTGTGTGTTTTGGGGGTGGTTTCAATGCAGATGTGAGGTGTAGCTCCACAGAGGGATGTTGGGAGGGCGAGTCCTCCCAGATACTGTACGAGAGGCAAGATGGAGGCTCAGTGGTTAGTCATTTGCTTGCTGCCTCAGTCAGGGAAGCACTTTAAATTACCCGAGCTTTTAAACGGTCTTTTATACAAGTGACAGATTCTCTGCATCAGTCACAGTGCCGCAGGGACAGGAGGAGGCCATTCAGCCCCTCGAACCAGTTCCACCATTCAGTTAGATTATGGCTGATCTGTACCTCTACTCCATATCCCTCGATACCCTTACCCAACAAAAATCTATCAATCTCGGTCTTGAAAATTTTGATTATCCACGACCTTTTGGGGGAAGAGAGTTCCAGATTTCCACTCCCCTTTGTATTATAATAGGTACAGTACAGGAGGAGGCCATTGTGCTTCCTGACATCACCCCTGAACGACCTCACTCTAATTTTAAGATTTTGCCCTCTTGTTCTGGACTCTCCCCACCAGAGGAAATAGGTGCTGGGACTCAAACCCAGTGTGGCTTCCTCACCTCCTGTATCAGACGGTGAGCCTTTTTGTTAGCACCAACAATGTATTTCTGAGATTCGTAGAATGATGCAGCACAGAAGGAGGCCATTCGGCCCATCGTGCCTGTGCCGGCTCTTTGAAAGAGCTATCCCATTAGTCCCACCCCCACCCGCCCCTGCTCTTTCCCCATTGCCCTGCAGATTTTTCCCCTTCAAGTATTTCTCCAATTCCCTTTTGAAAGTTATTATTGAATCTGCTTCCACCGCCCTTTCAGGCAGTGAATTCCAGATCATCATAACTCACTGCATAAAAAAATTCTCCTCATCTCCCCTCTGGTTCTTTCACCAATTATCTTAAATCTGTGTCCTCTGGTTACCGACCCTCCTGCCACTGGAAACAGTTTCTCCGTATCTGCTCTTTCAAATCCCCTCAATTTTGAACACTTCGATTAAATCTCCCCTTAACCTTCTCTGCTTTAAGGTTAACAGTCCCAGCTTCTCCAGTCTCTCCACATAACTGAAGTCCCTCATCCCTGGGACCATTCTAGTAAATCTCCTCTGCACCCTCTCTAAGGCCTTGACATCCTTCCTAAGGTGCCCAGAATTGGTCACAATGCTCCAGCTGGAGTCTAACCAGTGTTTTATAAAGGTTTAGCATAACTTCCTTGCTTTTGTATTAAATGCCTCTATTAATAAAGCCCAGGATGCATTTTTTACAGCCATGTCTCCTTGTACCGCCATCGTCAAAGATGTGTGTGTGAATCCCCAGATCTTTCTTTTCCTGCACCCCCTCTAAAATTGTACCATTTAGTTTATCTTGCTATATATTAGATTGTCCAGCTAATAGCTTGATTCAAGTGGAGTGTCTGCTGACTCACGCCACGGGCACGATGGGCCCAATGGCCTCCTCCTGTTCTGTAAGACTCTATAAGACCCGGACTCTTGTCAGAGATGGGTGAATCCCAGTGGCTGAGCTCATGATTGCCGTTACTGTGCCTTTCCCCACCTCAGGCACGCAGGCTCTCCCGCCGCTGTTTGCCATCGCCTACCACCAGTGCCGTTGGAATTACAACGACGAGGAGGATGTGCGGAACGTGGACGCCGGCTTCGACGAGCACGACATTCCCTACGACGTCATCTGGCTGGACATCGAGCACACGGACGGGAAGCGGTACTTCACTTGGGATTCCAACAAATTCCCAAATCCCAAGGACATGCTACAAAACCTGGACTCCAAGAAGCGGAAGGTAACCGAACAAAGTGGGGGGTGGGAAATGAATTACAAATTTTCTTTAGAAAGCTTCAGTGCGTATAGATTCCCTAACTCCGCATCACCCCTCTAGATGGTCAGTATAGTCGATCCCCACATTAAGATCGACAGTGGCTACAGGATTCACAACGCAATACAGTCCAGAAACTTCTACATTAAGACAAAGGATGGCAGTGACTACGAAGGCTGGTGCTGGCCAGGTAATTGTGAATTCACGGTAACCTTTTCTATACCATTTCATACTACATCTTGCATACCTCCTGATGATTCCTCTTAACCCTCGGCCTATTCAACTTTCTCCAGTCTTTCCTGATCACTCGGTCCTCGGAGGCTGGGAATCAGTATCTCGGCTCTTCCCTGCACCACTTCCCTACATCTAAGAGCATAGGAGCAGGAGGAGGCCATTCAGCTCCTCGAGCCTGTTCCGCCATTCAATCAGATCATGGCTGATCTGTATCTTAACCCCATTTACCCACCTTGGTTCCGTAACCCTTCATCCCCTCACCCAACAAAAATTCATCAGTGTCCATTTTGAAAGCTCCAATTGACCCCCAGCCTCAACAGTATTTTTGGGGGGAGAGAGTTCCAGATTTCCACTCCCCTTTGTGTGAAGAAGTGCTTCCTGACATCACCCCTGAACGGCCCGGCTCTAATTTTAAGGCTCTGCCCCACCCCCCTTGTTCTGGACTCCCCCCCCCCCCCCCCCCCCCACCAGAGGAAACAGCTTCCTCTCTATCAAATCCTTTAATCATTGTAAACACCTAGATTAGATCACCCCTTAATCTTCTACACTCGAGGGAACACAAGCCCAGTCTCTGCAACCTGACCCTTTTTAGCCCCGATATCATTCTCGGTGACTTGAACTTGAAATGTGATCTGACCAGGGAACTAAACAGTCTAAACATATGACTTTCTCTCGGTTATATTGTTGAGCATTCTGTTTGGTCGGTAATAGCTGGACATGCTGAGTGCTGAGCCTTAGACACCCCCACCCTCCAGCTCCTCACCCGTAACTATTTTGACGCCGGCAATCCCAGGAGAGTTGTCGGGGACTAGATGGGCTCTGATTTAAGTCCCGTTGGTTTGCAAATGGTGTAGATACATGATGACAAGTGTGCAGTGAATTAGTTCATCCCACCAGCTCAATGATTGTTTACTTATCCTAGGCTCCGCTGGCTATCCCGACTTCACTAATCCAGAGATGCGATCTTGGTGGGCCAGCATGTTTGCCTACGATCAGTATGAGGTCAGTGAAAAGCATGTAGCATTACTCGAGTGGGTTTTAGGTAATGACCAGTGTAGTGAAGTCAGCACACTGCCCTTTCACTGCTGGGACCTGAGACTGAATCTGGGCGAGACCAATGGGTAAAAGGAATCTGTGACTTTTCACTAGCTGGCTGTGAAATTAATTTGACCTGTGGAAAAGAATTCCTAGTTACAGAATTCTCAAACTAACAGACTGCATGCGTGCACGCCTCTCAATTTGATTATCAAATTACTTAGTGAAAGGAAAAAAATTTGCAGGGCTATGGGGAAAGAGTGGGACTAATTGGCAGCTCTTTCAAAGAGCTGGCACGGGCATTGTGGGCCGAATGGCCTCCAGCTGTGCTGTCAGATTCTGGGATATCTCTTCAGTCAGAATGTTACAGTCTGCTTTGAGAAGTGTCCAAACCGCCTGGTAATCTCCGTGTGTTTTTTTTTTGCCTCCCGTGCCCAAGGGGTCCATGGACAATCTCTACACGTGGAATGATATGAACGAGCCCTCCGTGTTCAACGGGCCAGAGGTCACCATGCACAAGGACGCTGTCCACTTCGGTGGCTGGGAACACAGGGACGTACACAACCTTTACGCATTCTACGTGGTGAGTACTGGGTGACGAGCCGAGTTTTGGGGGGTGGGGGGAGGAGAAATACCTGCTGAACAAGCCTTGTGGGATGCTGTTCCCAAAAGGGAGCGGGTGATTGATGTTTTTGTTTTGTACACATTCCTGGAATATTTTACCTATCCAGAAACTCAACAGGACCAGCCACATAAATACTGTGGCTACCAGAGCAGGTCAGAGGCCGGGTATTCTGCGGCGAGTGACTCACCTCCTGACTCCCCAAAGCCTTTCCACCATCTACAAGGCACAAGTCAGGAGTGTGATGGAATACTCTCCACTTGCCTGGATGAGTGCAGCTTCAACAACACTCAAGAAGCTCGACACCATCCAGGGCAAAGCAGCCTGCTTGATTGGCACCCCATCCACCACCCTAAACATTCACTCCCTTCACCACCAGTGCACTGTGGCTGCAGTGTGTACCATCCACAGGATGCACTGCAGCAACTCGCCAAGGCTTCTTCAACAGCACCTCCCAAACCCTTGACCTTTACCACCTACAAGGACAAGGGCAGCAGGCACATGGGGACAACATCACCATCAAGTTTTCTCCCCCCAAACACACCATCCCGATTTGGATATATTTTGCAGTTCCATCTGTGTTGCTGGGTCAAGATCCTGGAACTGCCCACCTAACAGCACTGGGAGAGCACCTTCACCATTAGGAAGGAAGTCATGCTTCAGTTGTACAGAGCCTTGGACAGACCACTTCTAGAGTATTACGTTCAGTCCTGGGCCCCGCACCTCAGGAAGGATATATTGGCCTTGGAGGGGGTGTACTGCAGATTCACCAGAATGATAAGGTGGCTGAAAGGGTTAAATTATGAGGACAGATTGCATAGACTAGGCTTGTATTCCCTCGAGTATGGAAGGGTTTTCTGATCGAGGTGTTTAAAATATTAAAAAGATTTGATAAAGTAGATAGAAAGAGATTATTTCCTCTGGTGGGGGAATCAAGAACGAGGGGACATAATAAAATTACAGCTAGGCTATTTAGGAAGCACTTCTTCACACAAAGGGTAGTGGAAATCTGGAACTCCTTTTTCCCCCCCCACCCCGGAAAAAATAAAATGCTTGTAGATGCTGGGGGTCAGTTGGAGCTTTCAAGACTGAGATTGATGGATATTAGTTGGGTAAGGGTATTGAGGATTATGGAGTTGGGATGCAGCCATGATCTGATCGAATGATGGAACAGGCTCGAGGGGCTGAATGGTCTCCTATGTTCAAATTACAGAATAGTAATAACTGGTGGGCTTCTGCCCAGGAATGATACCTTTTACCTCTGTTTGTTTTGCAGCAAATGGCTACGGCTGATGGTCAGATACAGCGGTCCGGGGGCACAGAGAGGCCCTTTGTCCTCGCCAGGGGATTTTTCGCTGGATCCCAGCGTTACGGTAAGCGGCTGTGCTTCTTGTTTCCTCGCAGAGTACGGGTCTACTCTTGTGAAATGCGTTTCCATACTAGCCAGATTAAGGCTGACGTGCGCTGAGGGAGAGGAGGCGCTATCTTCTGTGGGACCTGGGTCGAATGCCCAACTCCAGCTGACTGGATGAAAGTCAGGAGGTGCTAACACAAGTGAATTCGGGCAGTCGTACTTCACTCCTGGGCACAGACCAAACGTCACCACAATCTCACTCTGATGTCGTAAGGAAGGCTGGTGTGGCAGAGGAAGAAAGCTCTATCAGTGGAGTAGGGGGTGTTCACTGGAACATAGGAACAGGTGTAGGCCATTCAGCCCCTCGTGCCTGCTCCGCCATTTGGTAAGATCATGGCTGATCTGTGATCTAGCCTTTGGCCCATATCCCTTAATACTTTTGGTTGGCAGAAAGCTATCTATCTCAGATTTAAATTGAAGCTGGAACTTTGAGTTGAGGTATATTGGACCAGTAGAAAGGGAGCTTGACTGAGGATCTAGCTGTACTCCGTATGTCAGCCGTGGCTCCGTGGGTAGCACGCTCACCTCAGAGTCAGAAAGTCATGGGTTCGAGCCCCACTCCAGAGACTTGAGCACAAAATCCTGGCCGACACTCCCAATGCTAGTAATCGGAGTGCTGCACTGTCGGAGGTGCCGTCTTTCGGATGAGACGTTAAACCGAGGCCCCGTCTGCCCTCTCGGGTGGACGTAAAAGATCCCACGGCCACTATTGGAAGAAGAGCAGGGGGAGTTCTCCCCGGTGTCCTGGGGCCAATATTTATCCCTCAAACAACATCACTTTTTAAAAAGAAAAATATAGATTACCTGGTCATTATCACATTGCTGTTTGTGGGATCTTGCTGTGCGCAAATTGGCTGTCGTGTTTCATACATTACAACAGTGACTACACTTCACAAAAAGTACTTCATTGGCTATGAAACCCTTTGGGACGTCCTGAGGTGGTGGAAGGCACTGTGTAAATGGGAGTTCATTCAGTGTGACCGCAAGTGCTTGATCTCAACACCGGGAACCCAGGACGTTGCATTCTCCGGGATAGACATCCTTCGCCTTGATCAACACAAACCGATTCGGGGGGCGAGGAGGGAAAGGAGAGTGAACTCATAACGGTCTGTATGGTGGCAGAGTGCTGTAACATGGAGGGGTTGGAGGTTACGATCCATGTGTGTAACGTTAGTATCGCCCCTCGTTCCCGTCCCATGTTGCCGCTGTCTCCTGCAATGAGCAAAGATGTAGCCAGCTTACATTTATCACAAGAGCTGAATTATTTCCCTGAATGTTCTGATTCCTCCCTGTTGTTTGTCTCCAGGGGCAGTGTGGACGGGTGATAACTCTGCCGAGTGGGACCATCTGAAGGTGTCGCTGCCCATGTGTTTGTCTCTGGGGCTGGCTGGCGTCTCCTTCTGCGGAGGTTAGGTTTTTTGCAACACTGGAGGTTCGTTTGTGGGCTTGGGGTGGGGGTGGGGGAGGGAGGGAGGGAGGGTGTTGAGCCCCACACCAGACTTTGAACTCCTGATCTAGACTGGCCCTCTGGTTCGCTATTCCCTGCTGCACTGTGCACTGTGCCGGTGCAGTCCGATAGATGAGATGTTCAGACCGCCTGCCTGTTCCCCGCCTCTGCCTCCCCCACCCCAGCTGAGGTCGATTTTTGGCACCACCCCGGCTAACTCGGCACTGACCGAGGATCGAAACTGGAGATTCCCGGTGCCTCGACGACTCGCCAGTCAGCGTGTTTACCAACCTGTAGAGTTCCACCCGGTCTTTCTCCGGGTGGTGGAGGCTCACAGCCGTATTCCTCTCCATGCTGGCTTCGCGATCTCAGCAGTGCGCTGGTGACTGAGTGTCTCTGCCCTCAGAGCAGGTGTTACCCCACTCAACCCGCACGCAACTCCCTGGGGCCAACTCCAGAGCAGCGTCAACGGGCTTGGGAGTGAGTTGTGTGTTGGCTGTCTGGTTAGTGGGTGGGGGGTGTTGTTGCTGCATGTAGGGAATCTCCTACCACAACTGAGGTTATAACTATCAGGAAAGATTGAACAGGCTGGGGCTCTTTTCTCCAGAAAAGAGAAGGCTGAGGGGTGACCTGATAGAGGTCTTTAAAATAGTGAAGAGGTTCGATAGGGGAGACGTAGAGAAGGTGTTTCCACTTGTGGGGGAGACCAGAACTAGGGGTCATAAATATAAGATAGTCACTAATAAATCCAATAGGGAATTCAGGAGAAACTTCTTTACCCAGAGAGTGGTGAGAATGTGGAACTCACTCCCACATGGAGTAGTTGAGGGGAATAGTGTAGATGGATTTAAGGGGAAGCTCGATAAACACATGAGGGAGAAAGGAATAGAAGGATATGCTGATGGGGTGAGATGAAGGAAGGAGGGAGGAGGCTCGTGAAGCATAAATGCCGGCATAGACCAGTTGGGCCGAATGGCCTGTTTCTGTGCTGTACATTCGATGTAATTCTTCTCTCTGCGATGGTCTGGGTGGGGATTGGGTGTAGAAGCTCCTTCCTTTTAGAGAGCTTGTACCCGGATGTTGCCCTGAACGTGTCCTCCCTACTTTGCAGCGGACGTTGGCGGTTTCTTCAAGCACCCCAGCCCCGAGCTCCTGGTGCGCTGGTACCAGGCCGGAGCCTACCAGCCCTTCTTCCGAGCCCACGCTCACCTGGACACCCCGCGGCGGGAGCCCTGGCTCTTCGGGGAGGAGAACAAACAGCTGATCCGCACGGTCATCCGGGAGCGTTACACTCTGCTGCCCTTCTGGTACACGTTCTTCTACCGGGCTTACAGGACAGGAGAGCCCGTCATGAGGTAATGTAACGTGTCGTCACTCAACGCCCCGCCCTAGCAAATGTCAGTGTGTGCTGGTTCATATGATGAATTGTGCCTTTTGGTGTAGAGGGGATGTGCCTGTCAAAATACCATGTACCTCCCGCAGCACGTTAGCACGTGACCGTTTGAATTGAACCACACAGGAATGCTGCTGTAAAGATTTGCACGCAGCTTGTTATAAATGGACGTTCACCTCAAATCTCAGTAAATCGCTTGGGTTTCTCTCTGTTCCAGTGTTTTACCTGAATTTCTGGTGATATCCCGTGTCCTGTAACTTCAATTTGCAATGGGCTGCCCTCTCTCTCTGGGCTCTGCGGGTATGGCGGGGACGTTGACCCCTTTTTACCCAGAGCCCAACCCGCTTCCTACGCTCCAACAGTGACCAGAATAAGTGCTTCATTGGCTGTGAAGCCCTTTGGGACGTCCTGAGGTTCTTTTAACCTTCATGTTGGCTGAAAAAAGTTGGTCAGTCTAGAAGAAAGTTGCAACGTGTAACTGACCAAATTGATTGATTTATTTTCTCTCCAGGCCAATGTGGGTGGAATTCCCTGGTGATGTCGATACATTTAGCCTGGATGAGCAATACATGCTTGGTGAGTGACACCTCCAACTAATCTCTCTCTCTCTCTCTCTCTCTCTCTTTTTCCCCCTTCCTTCCTTCCCCTAAAAACAGGAGGAGGCCCTTCAGCCCCTTCTGCCTATTCAGTCATTCAATGAGATCATGGCTGATCTGTATCTTAACTCCATCTACCCACCTTGGCTCCATAACCCTCGATACCCCTCACCCAACAAAAATCTACCAATCTCAGAATTGACCCCCAGCATCAACAGCTTTTTTGGGGGGAGAGAGTTCCAGATTCCCACTCCCCTTTGTGTGAAGAAGTGCTTCCTGACATCACCCCTGAACGGCCTGGCTCTAATTTTAAGGTTCTGCCCCCTTGTTCTGGACTCCCCCCACCAGAGGAAATAGTTTCTCCCTGTCTGTCCTATCGAATCCTTTTAATCATCTGAAACACCTCGATTATAGGTGATTTATTAATGCAAGTTTGTTCTTTCTTTCACATCTTCCTGTGGCCGTCAAAGAAAAAAAATGAAATTTATTTTTTAGTCTTTGACAGAAGCGAGATGTTTGGCCCTGAACTTTTGTCAGACGGTGTTCTGTGTCTCAGGGGAAAGATGATTGAAATCTTTTTTTTGTTCTAGGTAATGCGCTGCTGATTCGCCCGGTGACTGAACAAGATGCTCGAGGAGTTCAGGTTTACATGCCAGGGAAAGGGCAGGTGAGGTTCTGTACCGAGCAACTTTCTTTCTTCCCTTCCTCCCCGTGGAGATGAGCTAACTGTTTCCTTATAATTCTTTGGCAGTTCTGGTATGACGTACGCAGCCACCAGAGGTATACTGGCCCACAGATGCTGTATGTGCCCGTTACCATCAGCACGGTAAGGGAATGCTGTATGTGTTTTTGCACTTGGGTGAAGGCGGAGTTAACCCCACGGTGTGAGGCTGCTCGGGCCACGGCCTGGCAGTGGGCAGTGTTGGGGATCGATGGGAAGACCCCCTTTACTGGAACGGCAGTGTTGGGGATCGATGGGAAGACCCCCTTTACTGGGGCCCGGCAGTGTTTGGGATCGATGTGACCCCACCCCCTTTACTGGGACCTGGCAGTGTTGGGGATCGATGTGACCCCACCCCCTTTACTGGACCTGGCAGTATTGGGGATGGAGGGGAAGACCCCCTTTACTGGGATGGCAATGTGTTGAGGATCAATGGGAAGACCCACTTCACTGGGACGGCAGTGTTGGGGATGGAGGGGAAGACCCCCTTTACTGGGTAGGCAGTGTTTGGGATCGATGGGAAGACCCCCTTTACTGGGACGGCAGTGTTGGGAATCGATGGGGAGTTCCCACCGTTTGAGTATCTGCCGGAGCCTCTCGTTCTTGGTGTGAAAAAAAACCAATGCATCGAATGTCACTGATAAATACAACTTAACTCAGTCTCTCAAACCTGGAGATTTGTTTGGGTGGGGGGGCTTTAAAGTGCTTCCAGCCAATGAAAACCGTTTCTGTGAGCATGCCCCCACCTTCAAAATGGACTGTGGGCCGAAAAGGAGGAAAAATCAAATGAGTTTTGAAAGAGTTTTTGCTGTGGGTGGGGGAGGCAGTTAGTTTGGGTAGAATCGAGGGGGCTTTACTCTGCATCTAACCCAACTTAGGTGCTTGATGCTGGCTGTTGAAAATAAAGTACTAACAAGCCTTCCCATGACCAGCACAAAATTCCTTTTATTGTGCAGTCACGATCCTGTCTCTATTCAACAAAGATCTGCTTCAACACTTGCCTTTTATTGACATCTTCCTCTGCCCCTTGATTCTCTCTCAGATTCCAGTCTATCAGCGTGGAGGCACCATCGTTCCTCGGAAAGAACGTGTCCGGAGATCATCGTCCTGTATGCAGAGCGATCCGTACACACTCTACGTGGCTCTGAATGCACAGGTACCGCAGTACATTTCCCCTCCTACTGCTTGTCTTTGTGTCCCCCATAGTGGGATTGAGGATTTCAAATCTGCTGTGGTGCACCTGTGTTGTTGGTTGAGGGATAAATATTGGCCCCAGGACACCGGGGAGAACTCCCCCTGCTCTTCTTCCAATAGTGGCCGTGGGATCTTTTACATCCACCTGAGAGGGGCAGACGGGGCCTCGTAATAACGTCTCATCTGAAAGATGGCACCTCCGGCAGTGCGGCGCTCCCTCAGTACCGACCCTCCGACAGTGCGGCGCTCCCTCAGTACCGACCCTCCGACAGTGCGGCGCTCCCTCAGTACCGGCCCTCCGACAGTGTGGCGCTCCCTCAGTACCGGCCCTCCGACAGTGTGGCGCTCCCTCAGTACCGGCCCTCCGACAGTGTGGCGCTCCCTCAGTACCGGCCCTCCGACAGTGTGGCGCTCCCTCAGTACCGGCCCTCCGACAGTGCGGCGCTCCCTCAGTACCGGCCCTCCGACAGTGCGGCGCTCCCTCAGTACCGGCCCTCCGACGGTCCAGGCCTGGATTATGGGGCTCAAGTATCTAGAGTGGGGGCTCGAACCCACGACCTTCTGAATCCGAGGCACGAGACCCACTGAGCCCCGGCTGGCATGGCAGCAGGCTGTTAAATTTAACATCAGCTGTGGGGAACATCTGGAAAAATACAGCTTGGGGGGGGAGGGGAGGGGAGAATAATCTCCAGTCTGGATTTGGGATGGGGCGGGAGAGACTTTCCAAGATAGCACTGCCTAGGATCTGATGTGTGATCTTTCTCTCTAGAATGCCGCTGACGGGGATCTGTTTGTGGACGATGGGCACACCTTCAACTTCGAAAAGAGAAGAGAATACATTCACAGGAAGTTTACTTTTGCTAATAATTCCCTTACCTCCAGGTAATTGTCTACTGGATTATTACCCAGGGTTTAAGCATTTCCTGGGGCTGGGTGGTGCACCTTGGCCATGTGTTTCTGGGCCAGCGTTCTGTCCCAGCATGTCCTGATTTGTGCTTGTGGGGGCGGGGCGGGGTGGGTTGGTGAAGAGTCCCCTCTCCCTCGCTGTGAGGATCTTGAGTGAAACCGTTTTGAACCTGTTCCTAGTGAGTGTAAGTTGACTGCACAAGCCTGTGTATAATTGAGTGCTAACTGACTCTGCCGTTAGTCTCGCTCTGACTGGTGCGGCGTACAGAAATATCAGCTGGGGAGGGGGGCTACCTCTCCGAGGGGTGGGGACTTGTGTCCTGCTGGAGTAGAAGGTGCTTTGCTCTTGGGAGTGCTCGATGCATTAACCAGGCTCCCAAAAGCTTCCCATTCCCCAATTCTGATATCCTTTACAGTGATGGACAGGAAATATTTACCCAAAGTGAACTGAGCAGAACATGCCGCTCAGGTCAGTGCCCCCGGCCGCTCGGTGAGATCAGCAGGGGGATTAGAGCTTCGTTCCCGATACACACTCCCATCTCTTCTGACGATATTGAGCACCCCCCTTGGTGGGGGATGGAGTTACAGATACACAGAGCACCCCAGTGGTGGACGGGGTTACCCAGGTACAGAGAGCCTCCCCTGGAGGTGATCGTTCTTCATCAGTCTGATAGTAAGTGTTGGGGAGGCAGCTCTGCCCATGGGGGAGTGTTGCAGCTGAGCCCAGACCTGTTTGGAGCAGAGGCCCACGCACACTGTCCAGCACCATTGAATAGTGAAGAGAGAACTCTGCTCCTCCCCACTTCACCCTGGTGTGCTGCCACCGATTGTAGTCTTCCTACTGCCATTGTAGCTGGAGGCTGCGAATCTGCTTCACCCTTCCACTGAGCGTGAAACTTTGGGTCATGGAGTGACCGACCAGCTCGAGCTCGCTCTTGGCAAAAGCAGTGTGTGGACTCCAGGTTAATCACCCAGACTGTGTCGAGCCCATCGCGAGACTGCTGTGTAAAGCTGTGTTAACGTGTTTAATTTTATTTCAGATCTGCCGATCCTAATGGCCACTACAATACTGCTGCTTGGATTGAAAGAGTGTTGGTTCTGGGAGCAAGGAGACCCTCGTCTGTTGTCATTAAACTCTCTGGTAAGGAACCCGGTGCCTTATGTCCAGTTTCACTTCTGAAACTTTTAAAAAAAGTGACTAAATCCTGAGTGAGCGCGCGGGTCGAAACGCGGTGTGCTAGAATCCCCGAGTCGGAGCGCCCGGGTCGAAACGCGGTGTGCTGGAATCCCCGAGTCCCAGTGTCCGGGTCGAAACGCGGTGTGCTAGAATCCCCGAGTCGGAGCGCCCGGGTCGAAACGCGGTGTGCTGGAATCCCCGAGTCCCAGCGCCCGGGTCGAAACGCGGTGTGCTAGAATCCCCGAGTCGGAGCGCGCGGAGCGAAACGCGGTGTGCTAGAATCCCCGAGTCCCAGCGCCCGGGTCGAAACGCGGTGTGCTGGAATCCCCGAGTCGGAGCGCGCGGAGCGAAACGCGGTGTGCGAGAATCCCCGAGTCGGAGCGCCCGGGTCGAAACGCGGTGTGCGAGAATCCCCGAGTCGGAGCGCGCGGAGCGAAACGCGGTGTGCGAGAATCCCCGAGTCGGAGCGTGCGGGTCGAAACGCGGTGTGCTAGAATCCCCGAGTCGGAGCGTGCGGGTCGAAACGCGGTGTGCTAGAATCCCCGAGTCCCAGCGCCCGGGTCGAAACGCGGCGTGCTAGAATCCCCGAGTCGGAGCGTGCGGGTCGAAACGCGGTGTGCGAGAATCCCCGAGTCCCAGAGCCCGGGTCGAAACGCGGTGTGCTAGAATCCCCGAGTCGGAGCGCCCGGGTCGAAACGCGGTGTGCTAGAATCCCCGAGTCGGAGCGTGCGGGTCGAAACGCGGTGTGCTAGAATCCCCGAGTCGGAGCGCCCGGGTCGAAACGCGGTGTGCTAGAATCCCCGAGTCGGAGCGCGCGGGTCGAAACGCGGTGTGCTAGAATCCCCGAGTCGGAGCGTGCGGGTCGAAACGCGGTGTGCTGGAATCCCCGAGTCGGAGCGCCCGGGTCGAAACGCGGTGTGCGAGAATCCCCGAGTCCCAGCGCCCGGGTCGAAACGCGGTGTGCTAGAATCCCCGAGTCGGAGCGCGCGGAGCGAAACGCGGTGTGCTAGAATCCCCGAGTCCCAGCGCCCGGGTCGAAACGCGGTGTGCGAGAATCCCCGAGTCCCAGCGCCCGGGTCGAAACGCGGTGTGCTAGAATCCCCGAGTCGGAGCGCGCGGAGCGAAACGCGGTGTGCTAGAATCCCCGAGTCGGAGCGCGCGGAGCGAAACGCGGTGTGCTAGAATCCCCGAGTCGGAGCGTGCGGGTCGAAACGCGGTGTGCTAGAATCCCCGAGTCGGAGCGCGCGGATCGAAACGCGGTGTGCTAGAATCCTCGAGTCGGAGCGCCCGGGTCGAAACGCGGTGTGCTAGAATCCTCGAGTCGGAGCGCCCGGGTCGAAACGCGGTGTGCTAGAATCCCCGAGTCGGAGCGTGCGGGTCGAAACGCGGTGTGCTGGAATCCCCGAGTCGGAGCGCCCGGGTCGAAACGCGGTGTGCTAGAATCCTCGAGTCGGAGCGCGCGGGTCGAAACGCGGTGTGCTAGAATCCCCGAGTCGGAGCGCGCGGGTCGAAACGCGGTGTGCTAGAATCCCCGAGTCGGAGCGCGCGGGTCGAAACGCGGTGTGCTAGAATCCCCGAGTCCCAGCGCCCGGGTCGAAACGCGGTGTGCTAGAATCCCCGAGTCGGAGCGTGCGGGTCGAAACGCGGTGTGCTAGAATCCCCGAGTCCCAGCGCCCGGGTCGAAACGCGGTGTGCTAGAATCCCCGAGTCGGAGCGTGCGGGTCGAAACGCGGTGTGCTAGAATCCCCGAGTCGGAGCGCGCGGATCGAAACGCGGTGTGCTAGAATCCCCGAGTCGGAGCGTGCGGGTCGAAACGCGGTGTGCTAGAATCCCCGAGTCGGAGCGCGCGGATCGAAACGCGGTGTGCTAGAATCCTCGAGTCGGAGCGCCCGGGTCGAAACGCGGTGTGCTAGAATCCTCGAGTCGGAGCGCCCGGGTCGAAACGCGGTGTGCTAGAATCCCCGAGTCGGAGCGTGCGGGTCGAAACGCGGTGTGCTAGAATCCCCGAGTCCCAGCGCCCGGGTCGAAACGCGGTGTGCTCGAATCCCCGAGTCGGAGCGCGCGGGTCGAAACGCGGTGTGCTAGAATCCCCGAGTCGGAGCGTGCGGGTCGAAACGCGGTGTGCTAGAATCCCCGAGTCGGAGCGCGCGGATCGAAACGCGGTGTGCTAGAATCCTCGAGTCGGAGCGCCCGGGTCGAAACGCGGTGTGCTCGAATCCCCGAGTCGGAGCGCGCGGAGTGAAACGCGGTGTGCTAGAATCCCCGAGTCGGAGCGCGCGGAGTGAAACGCGGTGTGCTAGAATCCCCGAGTCCCAGCGCCCGGGTCGAAACGCGGTGTGCTAGAATCCCCGAGTCCCAGCGCCCGGGTCGAAACGCGGTGTGCTAGAATCCCCGAGTCGGAGCGCCCGGGTCGAAACGCGGTGTGCTGGAATCCCCGAGTCGGAGCGCCCGGGTCGAAACGCGGTGTGCTAGAATCCCCGAGTCCCAGCGCCCGGGTCGAAACGCGGTGTGCTAGAATCCCCGAGTCGGAGCGTGCGGGTCGAAACACGGTGTGCTAGAATCCCCGAGTCGGAGCGCGCGGGTCGAAACGCGGTGTGCTAGAATCCCCGAGTCGGAGCGTGCGGGTCGAAACGCGGTGTGCGAGAATCCCCGAGTCCCAGCGCCCGGGTCGAAACGCGGTGTGCTAGAATCCCCGAGTCGGAGCACGCGGAGCGAAACGCGGTGTGCTAGAATCCCCGAGTCCCAGCGCCCGGGTCGAAACGCGGTGTGCTAGAATCCCCGAGTCGGAGCGCGCGGGTCGAAACGCGGTGTGCTGGAATCCCCGAGTCGGAGCGCGCGGAGCGAAACGCGGTGTGCTAGAATCCCCGAGTCCCAGCGCCCGGGTCGAAACGCGGTGTGCTAGAATCCCCGAGTCGGAGCGCGCGGAGCGAAACGCGGTGTGCTAGAATCCCCGAGTCCCAGCGCCCGGGTCGAAACGCGGTGTGCTAGAATCCCCGAGTCAGCAGGGTTTTGGGCCTGTCTGATTGTGAAAGGGTCTCACTTGGACCATTATCCCTCATGCCTGCTTAACCTGCTGTGCATTTCTAAATGTCAGCCCTGGCTCAGCGTCTCTCTCCCCTGAGTCAGCAGGTCGTGGGTTCGAGCCCCACAATCCAGGCCGACACTCCTCCAGTGCAGTACTGAGGGAATGCTGCACTTTTGGAGGTGTCGTCTTTTGGATGTGACATTATCATCCTTGGTGTGCAGCTGTTTACCAGGTGTTTATTGTCCTTTTTGTGTGCAGATGGAAGTGAATCAAGCCTGGACTTCGAACATAACGCAGAGACCTCAGTCCTGACCATCCGGAAACCGGCTGTGAACGTGGGTGCAGACTGGACCCTGTATATCCGATAGTACAGTGTCCACTGGACACGCTCGCTCACTCGTGATCTCAATCTCTCTCTCTCTTTTTCTCTCTCTCTCTCTCTCTTTCAGTAGGATAGCCAGCTGTTCTAATCAGCATCTGGGAAAAGAATCGGGGATTTGGAACCTCTGGTCCCAATCGTGAATTTTTTTAATTTAATAAAAAAGCTCCCCATGAGTTTGCGAGCTGACTGACTCAGCTTTGCTGCCACATTCCCTTCCACTTCATCCCGGATCTTTAAATAGCCAGAAGCAAGAAAATGAACCTGCCTTAGAGACACAGCAAAGTTTTCATAAGTTTTTTTTAAAAAAGCACTACTGGTTTATGTACGTCTGACCCTGTCCATGCCGCACACTGTTTAGCTGCAAGGCTCTCTCATCCTTCTGATCTCACACCTCCCGTTAGTCGTTTCTTCCTTCTTCTGTCTGTGTCTGCCTCTCACTTGCACTCTCTCTCTTCCACTAACTCCAATGTGCTCACTCGCTTGCACTTTCTAGATCTCTCTCTCTCTCTCTCTCTCTGTGTGCACTATCTCCCTCCCTGATGGTCTAGAAAGTGCGACTCAGTTTTTATTTTTAAACTTCCTGAATATTCACTGACCCGGGAGCCAGACTGAACCTGGGTCTTGGTTTCCAGCACTAGGTGGCCTGTTAGGAAGGTGCCTTCAGAGCAAGATTTGGGTCAATGTCGGGGGCAGGGACATGATGCTTAGCCCCAAACGCACACCAGACAAGCAAATACATGTTGGCCAGTAGATTGTGGCTGTGTGGGAGCTCCAGACTGCCTCTTATCCCCCTCCCCGAACCAGTGCCTCTGACGATACTCGGAGGCTCAGCGCCCCGCCCCCTCGTATGAAAGTTGATGCCCAAATTTCACTCTTGCAAGATTCCCCCCCCCCCCACCACCTTCCCGAGCTGCTACGTTCAGAGAGAGCAGGGAGGGTGAGAAAGCGAGCGGGCGTTCTACCAATCTCGTGCCCTACACCCTGCGATGTTCTTTCTGTTCCCGTCGACCCTCTGTATCGGGCATTATTCAGACGCTCAGCAGTGCAGTCAGGGGTTCCGCTATATGACCATCATCACGGTGGTTCAGGATGATTTGCTCCAGGACCCAGTGATCATGGTGGTGATTTTCCTGCTGAGACTGTGTGTGGGGGTAGTTTGACTCCCACACGGTAGGTTTTTTGAACACCACACACGATTTCAGAGCTCGTGAGGTGATAACAGTGGCGCTCACAATCCACCCGACTTCAAGTTGAAATTATAAGTCACTTGATTCTGGTTTGTTTTTGCTCTGAGTTTCCAGTGGGTTTATTATTATACTTTTTTTTTAAACTGATAAATGTTCTGTTTGCTCCGTGTGTTGGGTGTTTCCCCTCCTGATTGCCTCTCATTTAGTACCTGCTGGTAACCAGTGTTGAGCTGAAGCCTTCTGCAGGGGTAAACGGGCTACAGCCTGCAGGTAGTCGACCTGTTAGTGGAAGTGCAGGGCTTGGTACGGTACTGAGCCTGCCGTGAGTTCACTGCATCTGGCTTCCTGTCCCTCCCCTCTCTCCCCTTCTCACCTCTCTTCTTCCTCTTTCCCCCCCCCCCCCTTCCCCAGAGGTGTGTTCACAGGGAGGCCAAGTTGGGCAGGACTGGGACCCAGGCCGCCTCTGAGCTGTATGAGGGACAGTCGCTCCCCTGTTGCTGCCCAAGGAAATTTGTTGCAAAACTGTCTGACCTCAGTGGGTGAAGTGGCTCGGTCCCTCGGTGACAGTTAACGCCCGCCCGCCCCCCCCTGTCTGATGTACACAATATCACAGGATTTGTACAACTGAAGGAAAGGCTTTTAAAATATAAATAAGAGTTGCTGATGACCAATGATCTCCTGTTTGGGATGTTTTTGATAAATGGATACAATTAAAAAAAACTTAAACTGTGTGTGATTGGTGGAATAAGTGATTCTCACTGAGAAATCGCACCGCGCAGATAAACTACAACAGACCCACTCGCCACTGAAATTATAAACCTCGCTCCGTATTGATCACAGTGCTTCTAGTGTTGCAACAAAAAACACAATAAATACATGAAACCCTAACAGCTGGGATTATAAATGATCACACACTGAGGCTGGGCTAATTTCACACAGCCCTCTCTCCACCCATTCATTTAACATCACTCCATGAAGATCGAGTTCGGTCGTCTGACCCGAGAGTGGCCGTCACACAAGGGGGAGCAAAGATCCTGAGAAATAAAACACAAAGCTGTGGAACAAGAGTATTCTACACACCCCAAACCCCACTCCACTAACACACCGCGATACTCGCCGCGGCCCCCCCCTTTCCTGTAACCCCGATACTCCCCCCGCGGCCCCCCCCCCTTTCCTGTAACCCCGATACTCCCCCTTTCCTGTAGCCCCGATACTCCCCCCACGTCCCCCTTTCCTGTAACCCCGATACTCCCCCCGCGGCCCCCCCCTTTCCTGTAACCCCGATACTCCCCCCGCGGCCCCCCCCCCTTTCCTGTAACCCCGATACTCCCCCTTTCCTGTAACCCCGATACTCCCCCCGGCCCCCCCTTTCCTGTAGCCCCGATACTCCCCCCGCACCCCCCCTTTCCTGTAACCCCGATACTCCCCCCGCACCCCCCCCTTTCCTGTAACCCCGATACTCCCCCCGCACCCCCCCCCCTTTCCTGTAACCCCGATACTCCCCCCGGCCCCCCCTTTCCTGTAGCCCCGATACTCCCCCCGCACCCCCCCTTTCCTGTAACCCCGATACTCCCCCCGGCCCCCCCTTTCCTGTAGCCCCGATACTCCCCCCGCACCCCCCCTTTCCTGTAACCCCGATACTCCCCCCGCACCCCCCCCCCCCTTTCCTGTAACCCCGATACTCATAACAGGATATTTTACTGTCACAACAGAACTAATATCCCAGGCGGCCGCCTTTGTTTAACGATCCAATTAGTTTCCCTATCCCTTGGAAACTCACTGGTTGGTTTTAACTGGAGAACTTTCTGGAAGTATTTCGGAGGCAAAACACCCTCTTCATTCCCCGGAGTTAAAATCACCTGATTGGTGGAGAAGTAAAACGGAATCCTGTCTGAAAATAACAACATAAATTTCAAAAATAATTGAGGAAAAATCTGCAGCGAAGAGATTTTAAACCAAGGAAATGTTGATGGAACGACCGAGACTCACTGCCCGAACTCACCGTTCAGTGCTCTCCTCAGGTCGATGAAGATGGCCAGATCACAGTTACTCCTCATACCTGCACGGTGCGAACAAGAAAGGTCACTGAGGCTGAGGGAACGGCGAGGGATCAACAACAACATGGCACATTCACAAAAAACACACTCAGCAAACTTTCAGAGAAAGACAACTTCAAAATCGAGCCGTCCTGGTCCATCGCTGGGTTACTGCAGCCCCTAATCACATCCCATAATACTGACAGATACTGAGCACATCCCATAACCACGGAGACAGAAGTGCGTACCCCTGGTAACCGACACATCGATACAGTAACGGACTCGTTGTTTAAACAGTCGCCCCCCCCCCCCGGCCATTCACCCCCGCCCCTGAACTCACCACTCACAACTCCCCCGTCCTCAGGCAGCCCTGGGGCCAGGTGGATGTGTGCGCGAGACATGCGACGCAGCCCCTGCGCCTTAATCGAGGGCCAGTGACGGAGGTAGGTGCCGTGGACGGCCTGTTCTGGGACATTGGAATCCAGAGAGATCGGGCTCAGTTCTAACTCCTCCACCTCAAAATAAACAAACCAGCAGTTAGGAGTCTGGGCGATTTACAGCGTTATTAACAGGTTTTGTACACGCGGGGAAATGTCCCGTCAAACACTCCCAGAGTAAAGCTCCCTCTACACTGTCCCATCAAACACTCCCAGGGCAGGTACAGGGTTAGATACAGAGTAAAGCTCCCTCTACACTGTCCCATCAAACACTCCCAGGGCAGGTACAGGGTTAGATACAGAGTAAAGCTCCCTCTACACTGTCCCATCAAACACTCCCAGGGCAGGTACAGGGTTAGATACAGAGTAAAGCTCCCTCTACACTGTCCCATCAAACACTCCCAGGGCAGGTACAGGGTTAGATACAGAGTAAAGCTCCCTCTACACTGTCCCATCAAACACTCCCAGGGCAGGTACAGGGTTAGATACAGAGTAAAGCTCCCTCTACACTGTCCCATCAAACACTCCCAGGGCAGGTACAGGGTTAGATACAGAGTAAAGCTCCCTCTACA